>NC_090265.1:5955000-6255000 GCF_040414725.1 Anabrus simplex
ATTCTGCAACTCGTTGAATGAATACTGACTCAAGCAAGTATTTACAACTAGGGTCGGAAGTTAAAGAAATAAATCCTTAAAAAGACCTGTAATAGAAACCAAAAACATTTCTAAAAATCTAAAAACTGGCAAGGAACGTAAAAATGCTATTCAAGTTAGTTAATAATTTTAGTTTTAATTATGTATTTAATGAAGGAATGCAATGTCTTAAAATGAACATTTCTGGTGGTACTTCTTATTTCAGACATTATATATCGTTACATTAACAGATGACAGAGTACCAGGCCGTACTGGGGCACTACATCGTAGCTTGTTCTGCCAACCGGCAGGTCCAATCATGGCTGTGACTCGATCTTGTGCCCTTTTCTTCACTTCTGCATAATATTCCTTTCTTTTTCTAATGCTGCCTAATAACTAATACCGTCTCCTTCGCCTTCCCGTTTTCCTTTTATCACCCCTTCCATTGTTACTCGTGGTAAAGTATTATGACTTATATTAGGGGCTATCCAAATTTTCTTCCTTTTTTGGATTACGGTCAGCATGCTTCTCATTTCTCCCACTCTCTTCAGAACTTCCTCATTTGATATTCTATTCTCCCAACTTACTCCTTCAATTCTTCTCTGTTCGTTCTTCCTTAATGTCCATGTTTCAGCGCCATATAGAGCTACACTCCATACGTTAAAACCTTGCAAGTCTCTTCCTCAGATCTTCCTCTAGCGGGCAAATAAAACTTATATTTTTCTTGTTGAAGCTTTCCTCTGGAAAGGCAATTCGAGATTTTATGTCTGTTATAGGGTGAAGGTCTTCAGTCGGAATACTTCCAAGATACTTAAACTTATTTACCTGTTCGAAAATTTCTCCCTCTACCTTTATTGACGCCTTTTCGCTTTTAGCAGTGGTGAAGTTATGAATCGTGCTCTCTCTTACACAATAAGAACTAAAGTAAATGGAAATATAAGTATCGCAATACAAGAGATATATGTACATGAGTAAGAAGCTAAATATTATGTACATTATACTATAATAATAATTATATAATCAGTATAATAATAATATGTACATTTACACTATAATTTGAGTAGGTCCTTCACATTTTCAGCAACTACTGGCATATGATCAGCAAATCTTTCGCATTCAATTCTCTTTACCTCCAATGTTGACACCACTTCTACCATCCAAACATTCAGAAATAATTTCCTCGAAACAAAATTGGTGATAAGCACCAGCTCTGACTAACACATTTCCCCAGTCTGATTCCTTCTGTAAATTCCCCTGTTATTCACACTCTTGCTGTTTGGTTGTAATATAATTCTTTGGTCTGTCTTCTCTCACTCTCTCTCTGTCCATTCCACTCCATGGTTTTTAACCCTTTCAGACCGAGTACGCACAATTGTGCGGGTTCGTATTTTAGTTATCCCTGACCGTATTTGATGTTTTTTCGGCGCTACACCGGACTGCAGTGATTGTGCAGGACACGTGGCGTGTATTTCAATTGATTTTAGTATGCGCTTGACCGCCAGGGCGAAGGAAGAAGAGTTTAAAAAGCACAGTTGATCGGCGAGATGGCAGGAAGCAGTAGTGCCGAAAGTAAGTATTTATTTACTGCGTTTATATTAATCTAGAAACTTTACTGAATACCGGAATATATTCAATGAAGTGTGTACATTGGTTAGTGAATGTAAATTTTGAAGCTACACCATCGTACGTGATACAACGAGGTTTTGAATTTTGATACGCACAATTGTGTGGGTCCTGTTTTTCGGATGTTAGTTTTTATTTTGTAAAATAAACTATTAATATGTGTATTGAGGAGCATTTTAGTCAGTTCTTGACGTACAAACAAAAATTCACACCTCCAGTTTTCTTTCAGGTCTGAAAGGGTTAAGTATCTCCAAGAGCGTAATAACAGTAATTTATTAAAATGAATTTAAGGAATTTATATTGACAATTGAGCTGAAGCGAGAATTGGTTCAAGGTACTTGCAGGGGTTTGTTGTTTGTAGTTTACATAGATCTTCTGCTCAAAGCTATTAAGCAGTAGGGAGGGATTCAGTTAGGTGGAAATGTAGTAAGGAGTCTGGCCTATGTTCACGACCTGGTCTTAAAGGTAGATTGTGCCGAAAGCCTGCAGTCTAACTTCTTGGGTCTTGAAAATAGGTGCATTGGGTATGGTATGGAAATTAGCCTTTTGATGACTAAACTGATGTCAGTATGTAAGAAATTCAATAGAACTGAATGTCAGATTGGTGATACAAACCTGGAACAGGTAGATAATTTCAAGTATTTAGGGTGTGTATTCTCCCAGGATGGTGAAGTAGTGAGTGAGATTGAATCAAGGTGTAGTGAGCTCGCAGTTGCGATCAACAGTGTTCTGTAAGAAGGAAGTCATCTCCCACACAAAACTATCTTCGCATCGATCTGTTTTCAGACCAAATTTGCTTTATGGGAACGAAAGCTGTGTGGACTCAGGATATTTTATTAGATGTAACCGACATGAAAGTAGCGAGAATGATTGCAGGTACAACAGGTAGGAACAATGGCAGGAGGATACTCAGAATGAGGAGATAAATGCAGAATAAGGAATTAGCTCGATGGATGGAGCTGTATGCATTAACTGGCTTCGGTGTTGGGGTCATGTGAGAGGCATTGAGGATGATAGGAGAATAATGGACAGTGTTTTGGTGGGTATGACGGGTAGATGGAGACCAAGACGACGATAGTTAGACTCAGTTTCTCAGCGGTATAGAACTGAATGAGGCCACAACACTATCTGCAAATAGAGGATTGTGGCTGGGGTAATAACTACACAGAGGCTTGCAGACTGAACGCTGAAAGGTATAACAGTCTGCAAGTGACGACGTATGTGTGTAACAAAATTTCGAAATGAAATACCGTGTTTGTTAACGAAGGTACTTGCAGAATTAACAAGCAATTTTTCTTTTTCACCTAGAGTGAATTCTGTGAGCACGCAATGGGCATCCTGGAGGCAGAAATTGAAACTACTATAACTGGAATCATATTTCACTTAACCACGCCAGGGTTACAGGAATCACACATCACAACAGTCATCTCCAGGTTCTTAGGTGTAAAGGATCGTCCGTTTTTAGACAGCAGGTTGTAAAACATTGAGAACCTTCTCTGCGCATGAACAGATGTTACGTGTTCATACCTGAAGTAAGTGAGATCTTCCTGTTGGAAGATACTCACATCAAAATTTTCTGATTTCAGTATTCACTTAGGCCTATCTTGCACATGATTTGATACCAGTGTTTTTTTAAGCATTAGCGTAATGTTTTCATATCATGTCATTTTCTCTTTTACTAGAGAAAAGATGTTAAAAAGGTTAAAGGACGCAAAGGACGCCGTTAAAACCTATATATTGCTCAAAAGGACCTATAAGACGAAAAACGCAGAGAAAGGTAGAATAGAGGACAAATAAAACTCTACAACATACAGTACATAATATTGGGCATCGTCTTCCGGAATTTGAGGAATAAAAAGAGTTTTCGTCAACACCCGAGCCCTATTTATAACTGTAAGATCTTTCCATCAGTCGAAACAAATTTATGACTACATCTGTTTCTTTCTTTCCCTCTTTCTTTTTTTCTTAATCCTTTTACCTCCCAGGTTTGCTTTTCCCTCGGACTCAGCGATGGATCCTACCTCTACATACAACTGGATGGAGGACCAATGCCTCGCCCATGCGGCCTCACCTGCTATGCTGAACAGAGGACTTGTGGTAGGGTGGAAAGTTCGCAAGGAATAGACAAGGAGGAGGGAAGGAATCGGCCGTGGCGTTAGTAGGTTAGGTACCATCCCGGCATTTGCCTGGAGGGGAATTTGGAAACCACAAAAAACCATTTCGATTTTGGCTGAGGTGGGAATCGGACCCCACTCTACTTGGTTGACGTCCCGAGGCTGAGTAGATGCCGTTCGAGCCCTCGTACTACATTTCAAATATTTTAGCAGAGCAGAAAAACGAACCCAGCCCTCCAGGGGTGGCGGCTAATCGCACTTACCACTACACCACAGAGGTGGACATTATAAAAAAAATACATTCATAAACTACCTGAAAAGAAGAAGAACATACAAGAAAAATAAAATTATATACCGTAGGTTTCGTTTAAAAAAAAATCAACAGATTTTAGCAAATTACACTCGAAAATGTTCACAAATATATAAATATAGTAGTATAATGTAGGGATACGGGCGCCACCGCCACCGCAGGCTCCCAGAGGCCTCCTCCACCACTACTACAGCCAGAGGCGTCCCAGAGGTCTCCTCCACCACCCGCGGGATATTTGAATTTGTAAACAAAGCCACGTGCTTTTTGACAGCTGTCATCCGCCATCTTTAAACTACAGAGCACCGTGCTGCCCTCTTTATCGCAGTAGCTGCAAATTCATCACCTGTCATCGGAAGTGCTGCCATCTTGGCGGGCCTAAACCTTAGTGCTACCAACTTAACCTCACTAGCGCGAGATAAACAAATCCACGTGCATTTTTGACAGCTGTCATCCGCCATCTTTAATCTATAGAGCACAGTGCTCCCCTCTTTAGCTACTTACCTTAGAAATGTGGTGGCGGATAATTTGAAAAATGCTTTTTGACAGCAGCCATCTTTAATCTAGAGAGCACCGTGCTGCCCTCTTAAACAAACTCACGTGCTTTTTCTGACAGCTAGCATCTGCCATCTTGCATCACAAACCTCAGTGCTGCACTCTTTAGCTAGATACCTTTGAAATGTGGTGGCGGCAATTTGAAAAATTCTACATTCTCTTGTTTGGAAACAAACCCATGCGCTTTTTTGACAGCTATCATCCGCCATCTTTAATCCAGAGAGCACCGTGCTGCCCTCTTTAGCTACTTACCTTTGAAATGTGGTGGCGGCAAATTCCACGTGCTCTTGTTTGGAAACAAGCTCACGTGCTCTTTTTCTGAGAGCTGTCATCCGCCATCTTGCATCACAAACCTCAGTGCTGCAGTCTTTAGCTAGATACCTTTGAAATGTGGTGGCGGCAATTTGAAAAATTCTATGTGCTCTTGCTTGCAAACAAAACCACGTGCTTTTTTGACAACTGTTATCCGCCATCTTTAATCAATAGAGCGCTGTGCTGCTATCATGCGGGCAATTTCGTCAGCTGTCATCCGCCATCTTTCATCCACAGAACACCGTGCTGCCCTCTTTATAACATGTAGTAGCGGGCAATTTGAAAAGTTCTGTTAGCTGTCATCCGCCATCTTCAATCAAGAGAGCCCCGTGCTGTCATCCTAAGCTAGATACCTTTGAAATGTGGTGGCGGCAAATTGAAAAATTGCACATGCTCTTGTTTAGCAAACAAACTCACGCGCTTTTTGTCAGCTGTCATCCGCCATCTTACATCGCAAACCTCAGTGCTACACTCTTTAGGTACATACCTTTGAAATATGGTGGCGGATAATTTAAAAAGAAAAAATCTACAGCAGCCATCTCTCGACGCTAATTGCATAAGGTGGTGGCTATACATGACTCCTTAAGGGTGCTTACGCAAGATGGCTGCTATACACAGGTTCTTATGACACGCCCTTGGGATGCTTGCGCAAGATGGCAGTTATACATGGCTCCTTATGAGATGCCCTAGGGATGCTTGCGCAAGATAGCGGCTGCTCTTATGGGACGGCTTAAGGGTCCTTGCACAAGATGGCTTGAGACGCCCTAAGGATGCTTGCGCAAGATGGGGGACACAAGATGGCGGCTATACACAACTCCTTATGAGACGCTTTAAGGGTGCTTGCGCAAGATGGCTGCCGCTCTTATGAAGAAAGCTAGCTTAGAGGCTAACGTGTCGTGCTAGTTCGATTAATTAAATTTGGGGCTTAAATTCAAAATGTTAAATATCTCGAAAACGGTGCATCGTACAGCAAAACGGATAAAAATTTTCCACCTGATACCTAGGTTTGCAGTATCAGGAACAAGAAAAAACATAGTCTAATGATGAGATCGACGGTTCGATCCCTACTTAGGCCCTTTTTCATTGGCAGCTATCTAATTCTACAAGATGGCGGCTATACATAGCTTCTTATGAGGCAGCTTAAGAGCGCTTGCACAAGATGGCTGCTACTCTTATGAGACACCCTAGGGGTGCTTGCGAAAGGTAGCAGCGACAAGACGGCGACTATACACAGCTCCTTATGATACGGCCTAGAGGTGCTCACACAAGATGGTGGCTGCTCTGATGAAGAAAGCTAGCTTTGCATCGTGCAGGTATCTTTACAGCACTAAACCTCATACCTTTGAAACGTGTTGGCGGGTAATTTGAAAAATTCGTCGTGCTTTTTTTAACAGCAGTTATCTTTAAACAATAGCGGTTACACATTAGTTGTTATGACCTCCTCTTATGTCAAGGCATAGCTCTATCGAACAAGTTTAAACCTGCATCGGGATAGCTAGAGTAAGCACGTGCTGCTGTGATGACGTCATAATGCATGTTTAGACTTGCAAATCACTAAAGAAATATAACAAGACTAGAATCGAACACTGCACTCTATGCTGTTAACTTTATCATGTGATCGGAACATTGATTGAAGTGTTTAGAACACTAAATAAGTGATCAAGACTAAAATAGAACACTGTACTCGATACAACATGTGTTTAGAACATGTCAGGGGATACCTCTGTTCTGAGAAGATTAGATTACCGCACACTCCTTGTAGGGCTAATAGGCTAAAGGGCTAATGGGCAAAAGGGCTAAAGGGCTAATGGGCAAAAGGGCTAAGGGGCTAATAGGCTAAAGGGCTAATGGGCTAAAGGGCTAATGGGCTAAAGGTCTAAAGGGCTAGGGTGCCTCTCCTCTCTTTATCGGGGCTTGAGACCGGCTCTACAACTATAGGCGGAGTTAACACCCCAAGGAAGGGAGAATGTTGGGATATAATCTATACGAATATAGCCACTCGATCGACTATATACTACAGATGGATGAT
Source organism: Anabrus simplex (assembly GCF_040414725.1). Classification (NCBI taxonomy): domain Eukaryota; kingdom Metazoa; phylum Arthropoda; class Insecta; order Orthoptera; family Tettigoniidae; genus Anabrus; species Anabrus simplex. The sequence continues at coordinate 5,961,959 of NC_090265.1, forward strand.
TTAGGTGAGGGTAAGCGCTTACTTAATAACACCTACACGACGTAATTCATGCTCTATTTCAAAAATATCTTCTTTGTACTGTGTGTAACCAGCATTTTGATAGGCTCTTAGCAGTTGTAAACGTTTTACCAGTACGTTGGGGTCTTTACAGTAGCTTATATCTACATAGGGTAACAGAGGCTCGTTGTGAACTTTTAGTCTATATGCAGACAGTTGATGTGTAGGGACTTGTTTTTATGTAATACGTGCTTCAGCAGTAGCGTTTCTAGGTACAAACTTAACTTGTTTCGATAGCGATGAAGCGTTGAAATTTCCTTCTTCCTTACCTTGCATCTCTTCTTGAGATGTTTCCACTGCGACAGAACGTGTAGTAGGCTTAGGAAATGAAGTAAAATCATCAAGCTGTAATGGCAATGAAACATTCAGATTTTCTTCTTCTACTTTCCCTTTACTACTGTTTTGATCAACATCATTATCCTTATTATCATAATCATGATCTTGCCTCTCTTTATCTTGAAGTTTGTGCTTAGTAACAGAACTCGCAGCAGGTCTAGACGACAAGGGAGAATTAAAAATCTCTCGCAGAGGTGTACTTTTTAAACATAAATCAGTGTTCGCTGGAATATGGTTGAGCTCTTTGTATTTTGTCCCCGATGAAGCTACATTACACGCGGCTTCATGACGTTGAGCGTTGTATGCGGTCTTGAATTCTCTTCTACAATGTTTTCATTGAAAAATTGTCCTACATGATATCTCGTGACGTCTCCTGTGATAGCTTCGGGAAAATGCTTTTCCACACTCTTCGCAAATATACCTAGAAATAGGTTTTCCCATGACGGACTTTTACCTTCTGCTAACAGATTCTTCTTTAAATCTACTTGACATTTGTTACTCTCTACTTCGATGATGCGAACAGCTTAGCGATTAACAGTAAACTAACACAAAAGCGTATAACCAAGGTAGCAACAGTAAGGTTTAAGCCCATCAAGATGGCAAGAGTGAGGTTAGCGACGTTCTGTTGTTGGATTTTAAATTCCGCGCTATAACATGCATAAGGTGGCAGCCTTGAGGTTTACCGCCGTAAAGATTGCAGCAGTGAGTTTAGCGACGCTCTATTGTCCTTTAATGTGAGGTTAGGGTCCGTCAAGAAGACAGCTGTCAAAAAAGCACGTGGCTTGGTTTACTAAACAAGAGCACGTGGCAGTGACGTCACGGTCACGTAATCAATCCTTATCTCTACGTCGTTAAGAGCAGCATTAGGATAAGCTATGGTTAAAAATCTTGGGAACAGAGCAGCAGTATGAATTGCCATGTTTCAAAGCGTGTACATATCACCTATCGATTTTACACGTATTAACCCTCGTACTAATCTTCTTCCGTAAGATCGTGCTGCTATCTAAGCATAACCTATACGCGTGAGCTTAAAGCACAACAAATAACGATGTTTAACAGCGTGTACACATCACCTATCGATTTTGCATACATCGACTATCGTACTAAATTTCTCCCGCTAGAGTGTACAACCACCGCAATTATGTGGTGCTACCTATGTGCGTAGTCCGACTCGTTGGCTGAATGGTCAGCGTACTGGCCTTCGGTTCAGATTGTCCCGGGTTCGATTCCCGGCCGGGTCGGGGATTTTAACCTTCATTGGTTAATTCCAGTGGCTCGGGGGCTGGGTGTTTGTGCTGTCCCCACCATCCCTGCAACTCACACACCACATATAACACTATCCTCCACCACGATAACACGCAGTTCCCTACACATGGCAGATACCGCCCACCCTCATCGGAGGGTCTGCCTTACAAGGGCTGCACTCGGCTAGAAATAGCCACACGGAATTATTATTATTACCTATGTGCGTGAATTTAAAGAATAAAGAATAGCGTGTACACATCACGTATCGATGATGCATGCGTCGACTATCGTACTACGCTTCTTCCGCTAGAGCATGTAGCAATCGCTTTTGTGTATCCCTAACCCATGTGCATGAACTTAAAGCACAAGGAAGAGCTATACCCCAAAGCGTGTACACATCACCTATCGATAATGTATGCATCGACTATCGTACTAAACTTCTTCCACAACAGCGTGCGATCATCGCTTGTGTGTGCTGCAATCTTAACATAACCTATGTGCACGAAGTTAAAGCACAAAGAATACCCAAGTTCAAAGCGTGTACACATCACCTATCGATTTTGCATGCATCGACTTTCGTATTAAACTTCTTCCACTAGAGTGTGCGACGACCTTATAAGTATGCTGCTAACTTAGTATAACTTATACACATGAACTTAAAACATAAAGAATACTGATGCATAAAAATCTTGTGAACAAAGCAGCAGCAGTAAGAATAGCAATGTTTCAAAAGCGTGTACGCATTGCCTATCGATTATACATGCATCAACTAGAGTACAAAACCTCTCCCGCAATAGTGTGCTGCTATCTTAGCATAACCTATGTGCACGGATTTAAAGCACGAAGAATAGTTAAGTTTCAAAGTGTGTACACAACACCTATCGATTTTGCATGCATCAACGATCGTATTAACACATCCCGCTAGAATGTATAACGTTCGCATGTGTTTGTGCTGCTATCCTAGCATAGCCTATGTGCATGAACTTAAAGTACAAAGAATAGCTATGTTTAAAAATCTTGTGAACATAGCAGAGTGTTAACTACGTAGGTGTAGACATTGAACATTGCATGCTGAAGCAGCATACTACGCAACCGTGACGTCACTGCCACGTGCTCTTGTTTAGTAAACCAAGCCACGTACGTTTTTGACAGCTGTCTTCTTGACGGACCCTAACCTCACATTGAAGGACAATAGAGCGTCGCTAAACTCACTGCTGCAATCTTTACGGCGGTAAACCTCAAGGCTGCCACCTTATGCATGTTATAGCGCGGAATTTAAAATCCAACAACAGTACGTCGCTAACCTCACTCTTGCCATCTTGATGGGCTTAAACCTTACTGTTGCTACCTTGGTTATACGCTTTTGTGTTAGTTTACTGTTAATCGCTAAGCTGTTCGCATCATCGAAGTAGAGAGTAACAAATATCAAGTAGATTTAAAGAAGAATCTGTTAGCAGTAGGTAAAACTCCGTCATGGGAAAACCTATTTCTAAGTATATTTGCGAAGAGTGTGGAAAAGCATTTTCCCGAAGCTATCACAGGAGACGTCATGAGATATCATGTAGGACAATTTTTCAATGAAAACATTGTAGGAGAGAGTTCAAGACCGCATACAACGCTCAACGTCATGAAGCCGCGTGTAATGTAGCTTCATCGGGGACAAAATACAAAGAGCTCAACCATATTCCAGCGAACACTGATTTATGTTTAAAAAGTACACTTCTGCGAAGGATTTTTAATTCTCCATTGTTGTCTAGACCTGCTGCGAGTTCTGTTACTAAGCACAAACTTCAAGATAAAGAGAGGCAAGATCATGATTATGATAATAAGGATAATGATGTTGATCAAAACAGTAGTAAAGGGAAAGTAGAAGAAGAAAATCTGAATGTTTCATTGCCATTACAGCTTGATGATTTTACTTCATTTCCTAAGCCTACTACACGTTCTGTCGCAGTGGAAACATCTCAAGAAGAGATGCAAGGTAAAGAAGAAGGAAATTTCAACGCTTCATCGCTATCGAAACAAGTTAAGTTTGTACCTAGAAACGCTACTGCTGAAGCACGTATTACATAAAAACAAGTCCCTACACATCAACTGTCTGCATATAGACTAAAAGTTCACAACGAGCCTCTGTTACCCTATGTAGATATAAGCTACTGTAAAGACCCCAACGTACTGGTAAAACGTTTACAACTGCTAAGAGCCTATCAAAATGCTGGTTACACACAGTACAAAGAAGATATTTTTGAAATAGAGCATGAATTACGTCGTGTAGGTGTTATTAAGTAAGCGCTTACCCTCACCTAAATCATCCATCTGTAGTATATACACTAGTCGATCGAGTAGCTATATTCGTATAGATTATTTCCCAACATTCTCCTTCCTTAGGGTGTTAACTCCGCCTCTAGTTGTAGAGCCGGTCTCAAGCCCGGATAAAGAGAGGAGAGGCACCCTACGCTTTTAGACCTTTAGCCCATTAGCCCTTTAGCCCATTAGCCCTTTAGCCCTTTTGCCGATTAGCCCTTTAGCCCTTTTGCCCATTAGCCCTTTAGCCTATTAGCCCTACAAGGAATGTGCGGTAATCTAATCTTCTTAGAACAAAGGTATCCCCTGACATGTTCTAAACACATGTTGTATCGAGTACAGTGTACTATTTTAGTCTTGATCACTTATTTAGTGTTCTAAAAACTTCAGTCAATGTTCCGATCATATGATAAAGTTAACAGCATAGAGTGCAGTGTTCGATTCTAGTCTTGTTATATTTCTTTGGTGATTTGCAAGTCTAAACATGCATGATGACGTCATCACAGCAGCACGTGCTTACTCTAGCTATCCCGATGCAGGTTTAAACTTGTTCGATAGAGGTATGCCTTGACATAAGAGGAGGCCTTAACAGCTTATGTATAGCCGCTATTGTTTAAAGATAGCTGCTGTTAAAAAAAGCACGTAGAATTTTTCAAATTACCCGCCACCACATTTCAAAGGTATGAGGTTTAGTGCTGTAAAGATACCTGCACGATGCAAAGCTAGCTTTCTTCATCAGAGCAGCCACCATCTTGTGTGAGCACCTCTAGGCCGTATCATAAGGAGCTGTGTATAGTCGCCGTCTTGTCGCTGCTACCTTGCGCAAGCACCCCTTGGGAGTCTCATAAGAGCAGCAGCCATCTTGTGCAAGCGCTCTTAAGCTGCCTCATAAGAAGCTATGTATAGCCGCCATCATGTAGAATTAGATAGCTGCCAATGCCAAAGGGCCTAAGTAGGGATCGAACCGTCGATCTCATCATTAGACTATGTTTTTTCTTGTTCCTGATACTGCAAACCTAGGTATCAGGTGGAAAAAGTTTATCCGTTTTGCTCTACGATGCACCGTTTTCGAGATATTTAACATTTTGAATTTAAGCCCCAAATTTAATTAATCGAATCAGCACGGTACGTTATACTCTCTACCATAGCTAGACCTGATCATGTTATGAAGACTCGCTTCAATACAAGCTAAAACAGAGCGAATGCCAAAGGGCCTAATTAGGAACCGAACCGTTGATAGACTATGTTTTTCTTATGCTATCATGTTCCTCATACTGCGAACCTGGTTGTTAGGCAGAAGAATTTTATCCGTTTTGCTCTTCGATGCACCGTTTACGAGATATTTAACATTTTGCATTTAAGCCCCAAATTTAATGAATCGAATCAGCACGGTACGTTATACTCTCTACCATAGCTAGACCTGATCATGTTATGAAGACTCGCTTCAATACAAGCTAAAACAGAGCGAATGCCAAAAGGCCTAAGTAGGAACCGAACCGTTGATAGACTATGTTTTTCTTATGCTGTCATGTTCCTCATACTGCGAACCTGGGTGCTAGGCGGAAAAATTTTGTCCGTTTTGCTCTACGGTGCACCGTTTTCGAGATATTTAACATTTTGCATTTAAGCCCCAAAATTAATGAATCGATCTAGCACGACACGTTAGTCTCTAAGCTAGCTTTCTTCATAAGAGCGGCAGCCATCTTGCGCAAGCACCCTTAAAGCGTCTCATGAGGAGTTGTGTATAGCCGCCATCTTGTGTCCGCCATCTTGCGCAAGCATCCTTAGGGCATCTCAAGCCATCTTGTGCAAGGACCCTTAAGCCGTCCCATAAGAGCAGCCGCTATCTTGCGCAAGCATCCCTAGGGCATCTCATAAGGAGCCATGTATAACTGCAATCTTGCGCAAGCATCCCAAGGGCATCTCATAAGAACCTGTGTATAGCAGCCATCTTCCGTAAGCACCCTTAAGGAGTCATGTATAGCCACCACCTTATGCAATTAGCGTCGAGAGATGGCTGCTGTAGAATTTTTCTTTTTAAATTATCCGCCACCATATTTCAAAGGTATGTACCTAAAGAGTGTAGCACTGAGGTTTGCGATGTAAGATGGCGGATGACAGCTGACAAAAAGCGCGTGAGTTTGTTTGCTAAACAAGAGCATGTGCAATTTTTCAATTTGCCGCCACCACATTTCAAAGGTATCTAGCTAAAGATGGCAGCACGGGGCTCTCTTGATTAAAGATGGCGGATGACAGCTAACAGAACTTTTCAAATTGCCCGCTACTACATGTCATAAAGAGGGCAGCACGGTGTTCTGTGGATGAAAGATGGCGGATGACAGCTGACGAAATTGCCCGCATGATAGCAGCACAGTGCTCTATTGATTAAAGATGGCGGATAACAGTTGTCAATAAAAGCACGTGGCTTTGTTTGCAAGCAAGAGCACATAGAATGTTTCAAATTGCTGCCACCACATTTCAAAGGTATCTAGCTAAAGACTGCAGCACTGAGGTTTGTGATGCAAGATGGCGGATGACAGCTGTCAGAAAAAAGCACGTGAGCTTGTTTCCAAACAAGAGCACGTGGAATTTGTTTCCAAACAAGAGCACGTGGAATTTGCCGCCACCACATTTCAAAGGTAAGTAGCTAAAGAGGGCAGCACGATGCTCTCTGGATTAAAGATGGCGGATGATAGCTGTCATAAAAGCGCATGGGTATGTTTCCAAACAAGAGAATGTAGAATTTTTCAAATTGCCGCCACCACATTTCAAAGGTATCTAGCTAAAGAGTGCAGCACTGAGGTTTGTGATGCAAGATGGCGGATGATAGCTGTCAGGAAAAAGCACATGAGTCTGTTTAAGGGGGCAGCACGGTGCTCTCTAGATTAAAGATGGCTGCTGTCAAAAAGCATTTTTCAAATTATCCGCCACCACATTTCAAAGGTAAGTAGCTAAAAAGGGCAGCACTGTGCTCTATAGATTAAAGATGGCGGATGACAGCTGTCAAAAAAGCACGTGGATTTGTTTATCTCGCGCTAGTGAGGTTAAGTTGGTAGCACTAAGGTTTAGGCCCGCCAAGACGGCAGCACTGCCGATGACATTTGACGAATTTGCAGCTACTGCGATAAAGAGGGCAGCACGGTGCTCTGTCGTTTAAAGATGGCGGATGACAGCTGTCAAAAAGCATGTGGATTTGTTTACAAATTCAAATCTCGCGCTAGTGAGGTTAAGTTGGTAGCACTGAGGTTTAGGTCCGTCAAGATGACTGCACTGAGGTTTGCGATGCGTTGTTGTCGATGATAGCTGTCAAAAACCACGTGGCTTTGTTTACAAATTCAAATTTCCCGCGGGTGGTGGAGGAGACCTCTGGGAGGCCTCTGGCTGTGGTGGTGATGGAGAGGGGCCTCTGGGAGGCCTCTGGCTGTGGTGGTGGTGGAGGAGGCCTCTGGGAGCCTTCGGTGGCGGTGGCGCCCGAATCCCTGCATTTTACTACTAAATATGTACGTTTAAATTTCTTTTTAAATCCCAGGAGACTCGAAATTTGGAACTTATCGGGATGAAGTCCTTGAACAGTGCTTCCTCACTCCTCACCGATCTAACATAGAATGCAAAGTGGTGTAATGCTCCGTCCAGATGGCTAGCTTATCCGTTACGTCAGGATAGTTTGCATCAAACCAGTCTATGAACTGATGACCCAGTCAGTACTTAGACTAGCGATGTGTGCATGTTGTTGTTAGAGTCGTCAGTCCACAGACTGGTTTGATGCACCTCTCCATGCCGAATCATCCTGTCTAAACTTTTCATTTCTACGTAACTGCTGCATCGTACATCTGCTCTAATCTGCTTATCATATTGATACCTGGGTCTTCCCCCGCCTACACTTCCTTCAAAAACAAACTGCACAGGTCATGTGTCCTATCATTCTATCTCTCTTTCTCGTCAAATTTAGCCATGGTACATGTTAGTCTAAAGTAGCCCCTGTGGCTCAGACGGCACCGCGCCTGCTTCCCGCCGCTAGGTTCCGTGATTCAAATCCCAGTCACTCCATGTGAGATTTGTGTTGGACAAAGCGGAGGCGGGACATGTTTTTCTCCGGGTACTCCGGTTTTCCCTGTCATCTTTCATTCCAGCAACACACTTCACTATCATTTCATTTCATCTGTCAGTCATTAACCATTACTCTAGAGAAGTGTGATCGGCCTAGGCAGCCGGCATAATTCCTATCCTCACCGCAAGATGGGCCTTGATTCATTCCATCCCCGACCCGGTCACTGACTGGAAAACAGGTTTTAGGTCTACATTTTCACATATTAGTATAAAATGGTGAAACTTTATTAAAAATACGTAATATTAAGTAATTAATAATAAATATTATTAGTACTTAGCCCTACACGAAATGTAACTTAGTCACCACTAAAGACAAGTCAATGAATAATTATATATCAAGTTGGAGGGGGAGTCGATTCCATGTCGTACGCTCTTGGAATGTAAAGATGCTTGGATGCATAAGTTGACGTCATACAATTATTACTGTTACCGTGTTTTGGTGGTAGTTATGCATGAAAGAAGGTGCTGGGTGGTGAATAGGTCTCAAGCTACTAAAGTGAAATTAATTTTAAAATTTAACAAGGTTATATTTTCTTTGCAAGATTAGGTAACAACAAATAGAACAGGTACTTAGTAGCCGAAACACGATTGAAAAAAAAATACATTTACATAGGTACCCCATTTGGGGCTTCAAAAGTCAGAAACATAATTCTTGAGCAATGAGCCCAACCTTACAATGAACACCATACAACAAAGGGGCCGAAAACCCCCAAACATGCCAGAAACATTTGCTTCCAATTACACCCCAAAAGCCTCCTTGAGGCAGAAACACAATTTTCAAGAAAGGGCAACTTCCCCTTAAAATCCAAGCCTATCATAGGCCACTCCAAACTCCACTTTTAAGCTGTCCTCCAAGGACGTATACACAGGGGTAAAATACCCAACCTACTGAGGTCTGTTAAATAACAAGAAAGTTAATACATGACCTCTAAAATACAATTTGAGAGGAGGCGAATTTGCACTCCTAATACACTTTGCTTAAGACCTACTTGGCACTAGGCCATTAATACAAGGGCTAATCCCATACTACAGAGGTGACTTAATAACAATTTACATTACATTACGGAAGAATTGGTTGAGAAAAATAAGTTCACCTCAAGACGATGTGAGTGGGAGCTCGAGAGGGTTAAGCACTCTTTATCCCGATATGTCGTTTTAAAAGAGAATATATGAAAAGAGTAGTTACATTTTAGGAAAAGGTTACATGGTTGAACGCTTAGAACCCACCCCGAAAGTTAAACTACTGAGCTAGCAAAGAAAGAAGTTATTAATCGGCCATTACCTTGTTGTTGACCGCTGCCGAAGAAAGAGGCGCTTCCCGCCCCCTGCTATGTACTTAACACACTGAAAGATGGAACAGAAGTGGCCCGGAGACCCGAAAATCAGCAGTTTATATCCTCTCGCGGAAGGTTCTAGGCGTTAGGGGAAAGAAAACACCCTCCCACAAACTCTTTATTGGGTAGGACCCCGCAACAGATTCAAGTTGGGGGAAGATACACCAGATTGGTCAGAAATTAATAGAAGAAATTCGGGATTGGATACATTCATAACAAGGGGAAGAAAGGGGTAAATATTGCCAACTTAAACAATGACAGAAAGAAATTTAACAAAGAACAAACTCTTGAAATTAAATTTTCTCCAAAAAAATAGTTCTTTGACTCCGCACTAGGTTGCACTATTGTAGATCTTCAGTAGTGTCCTCTAGAAGAGAAAGTTCACACTTCTTACTTCAAGTGAAACAAAACCACATCAAAAATGACACAGTTCAAAAACTCAAAATTTTCCACGTGGTGACATCTTCTGAGAAAGTAGAGAATTAATAGCGTAGATAAAGTTCAGACTTCCTCCAGCAGAGGAGTTTCAACTGGCGCACATTTTAAATTAGCGGAGTGGAGGTACAATTACTATTATTATCCTTTCTCCGTTAAGGACATCTAGGGACCACGTGACAATTGAATACTTCGTCCTTTGTTGTTCCTTCTCCTTCCTCCAATACCCTTCATCTGTTCGCAGTGTCTCCTTATCCTCTCTTCGGACCATTTTGAGCCTGTTTTCTTTCCCTCCCGACCTTGGAATCCTTCCATTTTTAACACTTTTTTTCTAAATATCTCTTTGTTGCTTGTTCTTCCCTTACATTGTTTCTTTCCAAATCTTTCTTGACTTGATGAATCCAGGTTGCTGTTGTTGACTTGTTGTTCCAAAGATATTTGAAGATCTGTTTGGTTAACGTTGCGTCACCCATTCTCTATAAATGTCCAAAAACTATCAATCGCCTCTTCTGTATTGCTTCTGTTATGCTCTGGTATATTTCACCATTACTTACTGATTTCGAAAGTTTTGTAATTCTCAGCGGACCGAGTTTTTCAGTATATTTTTTCTTTCCAGTAGTTCAAATTTATTCAGCTTGTAATTCAGTACTAGGAATCGCGGTTTGATTACTGTGTTGTAGTATTCTGTTTGAAGGTTTTTAGCTAAACACTATTGGTCGAAGATATTCCTAGTTACACCTTATGTTCTTTCCGTCTTTTGTATCCTTTCTTCTACAGCGTATTTTTTCAAACATTTTTCTTGAATTATTTCTCCCAAATATTTGAATTCCTTTATATTTCTTATTCGACCAATTCATTTTATTAGAAAGTCTGGATCATTGCTTTATGTATGTCATAATTTTTTTACACAAACTCTTAAAGCTATTCTACTGGCTATTTCTTCCAAGATATTGATATAATGCTGCATTTTTCAGATTACCTGAAAGTACGGCAAAATCATCTGCAAATGTTAGACTACTTATTTGAATATCTCTGTCCTTTCTTGCCAGTGTTATTGGTGATAGCTTGTGTTCTTTCAGTTTTTCATTTCATATTCTTACAATGGTTCACGGTGTGGGTTACTGTAGTCACGTCCTAGTTCGTGAACCATGGGCAAAGGCTGAGAGGCCTAGTAAGTGGTCCTGAGAGTCTGGATACCAGCTGCTATGGAATGGGAGTGGACATCTAGGACATATTCCGAGTCATGGCCCTCCTTGTGCTCAGGCGGCTAGGACAATACAATTCACCGGTATTCCATAACCCGTTAGTGGAGAGATCCTCACTTGGACTATGTGCAAGTTGGGTAGCATCCTACTTCATGAATTTACCGAGCTCAGAACATTTTACGCAAGCCTCGGATCTATGGGAGTAACGGATTCCCACTCTCATTTGACAGGCGAGGGACTCCTTGGAAACAACTTGACGAACGAAATTGAATTCGATGAGGAGCTATCAATAGTAATGGGGCTTATGGAAGAAAGAAAGTAGAACTGGCTGAGTCAGCAAAGATCATGCATATGAATATCCTAGAAGTAAGTGACATTCGGGTAAGGGGAGATAACGAGGAATAGATAGGAGATTATAACGTGTATTTGGCGGGTGTTAGAAAGGGAAGGACATAGTATGGGATAGGGCTGTTTATCAGGAATACCATTGCACGCAACATAGTTTCTGTTAGGCACGTAAATGAGCGAATGATGTGGGTAGATTTGTCAGTGGGAGGAATTAGGACAAGAATTGTGTCCGTGTATTCACCATGTGAGGGTGCAGATGAGGATGAAGTTGACAAGTTTTATGAAGCATTGAGTGACATCGTGGTCAGGGTCAACAGCAAGAATAGAATAGTGCTAATGGGCGATTTCATTGCAAGAGGATACGAAAGGGTGATTGGTAAATGTGGGGATGATATGGAGGCTAATGGAAATGGGGAGCGTTTGCTGGACATCTGTGCTAGTTTGGGTTTAGCAGTTACGAATATATTCTTCAAGCATAAGGCTATTCACCGCTACACGTGGGAGGCTAGGGGTACCAGATCCATAAGAGACTATATTTTAACCGACTTCGAATTCAGGAAATCTGTTACGAATGTACGAGTTTTTCGGGGATTTTTCGATGATACAGATCACTATTTGATCTGTAGTGAACTAAGTATCTCTAGGTCTAGGATAGAGAAAGTGAAATCTGTCTGCAGACAAATAAGAGTAGACAATCTCCAGCACGAGGAAATCAGACAGAAGTACATGGATATGATTAGTGAGAAGTTCCGAACACTAGACAGTAAGCAGGTTCAGGATAGAGAAAGAGAGGGTGGCATACAGGGATGCTGCAGTAGAAACAGCAAGGGAATGCCTAGGAACAACTGTGTGTAAAGATGGGAAAAGGCAAACATCTTGGTGGAATGATGAAGTAAGAGCAGCTTGTAAACATAAAAGGAAGGCTTATCAGAAATGGCTCCAAACAAGGGCCGATGAAGACAGGGAATTGTACCTAGATGAAAGAACCAGAGCGAAACCAATAGTTGTTGAATCCAAAAAGATGTCATGGGAAGATTTTGGTAATAACCTGGAAAGGCTAGGTCAAGCAGCAGGGAAACCTTTCTGGACACTAATAAGGAATGTTAGAAAGGGAGGGAAAATAAAATGAACAGTGTTCTGAGTAATTAAGGTGAACTCATAATAGATCTCAAGCAATCACTGGATAGGTGGAGGGAATATTTTGAAAATCGTATCAATGTAAAAGGACATTTTCATGGTGGTATCGCTAACAACGGAGCCTCACGGGGAGGAGGAAGATGATTTTGGTGAAATTACGCTTGAGGAAGTGGAAAGGATGGTAAATAAAATACATTGTCATAAAGCAGCTGATATATATGAAATTAGACCTGAAATGGTGAAGTATAGTGGGAATGCAGGGATGAGATGGCTTCATAGATTAGTAAGATTAGCATGGAGTGTTGGTAAGGTACCTTCAGATTGGACGGAAGCAGTAGTTGCACCTATCTATAAGCAAGGGAACAGGAAGGATTGCAACAACTATCGATGTATCTCATTGAGTAGTATACCAAGAAAAAGTGTTCACTTGCATATTGGAAGGGAGGGTGCGATAAGTGGTTGAGAGGAAGTTGGATGAAAACCAGTGTATTTTCAGACCACACAAGGGCTGTCAGGATCAGATTTTCAGTATGCGCCAGTTAACTGAAAAATGCTACGAGAGGAATATACAGTTGTATTTGTGTTTTGTAGATCTAGAGAAAGTATATGACAGGTTACCGAGGATAAAACGTTCGCCGAATTGGGGGTCTATGAAATTAAATGTAGATTATTTAAATCAATCATGTTGACAATTGGGCTGCAGTGAGAATTGATGCTAGAATGAGTTCTTGGTTCAGGGTACTTACAGGGGTTAGACAAGTCTGTAATCTTTCACCTTTGCTGTTCGTAGTTTACATGGATCATCTGCTGAAAGATTTAAAGTGGGAGGGAAGCATTCACTTAAGTAGAAATGTAGTAAGAAATCTGGCCTATGCTGACGACTTGGTCCTAATGGCAGATTGTGCTGAAAGCCTGCAGTCAAATATCTTAGAATTTGAAAATAGGTGTAATGAGTATGGTATGAAAATTAGGCTTTCAAAGACTAAATTGATGTCAGTATGTAAGAAATTCAACAGAATTGAATGTCAGATTGGTGATACAAAGCTGGAACAGCTAGATAACTTCAAGTATTTAGGTTGTGTGTTCTCCCAGGATGGTAATATAGTAAGATTGAATCAAGGTGTAGTAAAGCTAATCCAGTGAGCTCGCAGTTGCGATCAATAGTATAGTGTAAGAAGGAAGTCATTTTCCAGACGAAACTATCTTTACATCGGTCTGTTTTCAGACCAACTTGCTTTACGGGAGCGAAAGCTGGGTGTACTCAGGATATCTTATTCAGAAGTAACTGACATGAAAGTAGCGAGAATGATTGCTTGTACAAACAGGTGGGATCAATGGCAAGAGGGTACTCGGAATGAGGAGATAAAGGCTAAATTAGGAATGAACTGGATGGATGAAGCTGTACGCATAAACCGGCTTCGGTGGTGGGGTCATGTGAGGCGAATGGATGAGGATAGGTTACCTACGAGTATAATGGACTCTGTTATGGAGGGTAAGAGAAGTAGAGGGAGACCAAGACGACTATGGTTAGACTCAGTTTCTGACGGGTTAAATATAAGAGGTATAGAATAAAATAGACCACAGCACTAGTTGCTAATAGAGAACTGTGGCGACGCTTAGTAAATTAACAGCGGCTTGCAGACTGAACGTTGAAAGACATAACAGTCTATATTGATAATGTACAGTATATATGTATTATATATTTTTACAATTTTCTCCAGGAATCAATTGAATAGAAGTGCAGAAAATCCATCACCTTCCCTTACAGCTGTATATATTATGAATGGTTTAAATACACTGGCGGGAAAAAAATCCAAACCCTAAGAAGGAGTTGTACAAACGTTGGTAGTCGTGTTTATACATCTGAAAGATAATGTTGTTTCACATTTCCCATTAGCGTGGCACTAGTAGTGGCCCCAATACCTTGCTCAACAGGTTTGCTTTAAATACGCGCTGTACTGTGCGAGAGCGTTAGTTACCTATGAGATTGGATGAGAATGCCTTTACGATGACGAGGAGGCCAGCATCAACCCCTCGTTGTTGGTGAAATAGGCCGTATAATAGGGCTACGTGAAAGTGGAATTTTCTTCCGCGCTGTTGCAGAGCGACTTGGCAGGAATGTCTCCACTGTGCATGCGTGCTGACAGCAGTGGTCATGAGAAGGTACGCTCGCATGAAGACCGGGGGTCCAGACGTCCCAGTGGCACCACCGTATTCGGCGTACGGCTGTGGCGTTGGGGACTGGCGTCTGCAGCAGCAACTCGAGCGACAGTTGGCACCACAGTGACGAAATGAACTTTTCGAAATCGGTTACTTTGAAGGACAGCTCCTAGGCAGACGCCCTGCGGCGTGCATTCTTCCACCGTCTGCGACTTCAGCGGTGTCAAGCGAGGACTCATTTGGAGATTAGAGTGGAGATCCGTTGTCTTTTCCGATGAAAGCCGATTCTGCCTTGGTGTCAGTGATGGCCGTGTGTTGGTAAGGAGGAGTTCAGGTGAGCGCCTGCATTCCACCTGTCTGCGGCGTCGACACTGGACCTACACCGGAGTTCTGGTCTGGGGAGCAATTTCCTATGACAACAGGAGCATTCCCGTGGTTGTCCCACGCACCCTGACTGCAGATATGTACGTCTGTGTGGTGATTCGACCTGTTGTGCTGCCATTCATGAACAGCATTGCTGGGGGTGTTTTCCAACAGGATAATGCACGGCCTCATGTCGCTTTTGTAACCCAACGTGCTCTACAGAGTGTCGATATATTGCCTTGGCCTACTCGATCCCTGACCTGACCCCAGTTGAGCATGTATGGGACGTCATTTGACGACACCTCCAGGGTGATCCACAACCGGTATTGACCGTCCAAGAGCATCCCACAAGCTGACATACGGCACCTGTACGACGCGATGCATGCCTGCATTCAAAGTCAGGCGATTACACCGGTTATTAATGGACCAACATGGCACATTCGCGATGGCTGAGGACTGCACGAGATTCAGGAAGATTAATACTGATATTCTGCGAGTCGGAGCGTGAAATATTAGAAGTTTGAATCGTTGCGGTAGGTTAGAGATCTTGAAAAGGGAAAAGGGTGGACTGAAATTAGATGTAGTTGGTATGAATGAAGTACGTTGACAGGGAGAGTAAGTTTTTTCGTCAGGCGATTACAGAAAATTCAGCTTAACACTGCGGCTTAGAATACTGTGGGGTGAGCTTAACAACACCAGTGATAATAAAATAAAGTTATAACATACTTACCCAACAACAACAACTACTACTACAATAACAAGAGTACAACAAGCAGTTTATCCGAGACACGACTACAAATTACAGCATCGAAATACAAAGTAGGAAATGCCATGGTTTGGATCAATATCTTTCTCACCTAAAAAGGAAGATACGGCAAATTTCCAAAAAGACTGGTGCTATATACCAGACACTTCCTTCAGCTGAATGGACCAGCAGAGAGTATCATACTTTTCTGATATCCACTTTGGAACCGTTTAAATAAACTTTGTTACAAAAGGTATAGGGTGTATACTTTCTTGACTTGATCACTTACGACTCCCCTTGAATATAATTTAACTTATAATCGAGATTGCCTTAACAATTTAAATACATTTAACCGTACGAATCCAAAAGATTCAAACCGTAAGTTAATGTGGAATACGTTGTTAAAGGTTCTCCGTCTTCCATAACTACACTTTATGGACGCAAAGTGTGCGCTTACTTAGTTACGAGTAGAGGAAAGCATGAGGGAGTTGACACGAAAGTACAAAACACTTTTGGGATTAACTTCCATCCTTTTGTCCTCTGAAAAGGATTAGGAGACTGGAGGAAAGCTGTGCATTTGATTGCAATCGAGTAAGATATTCATAACATTCCTACATAATGAAATTAAGATCAATGTGTATATCAGATAAAGATAAGACGTTATCAGTGAAGATGTGAGCCGATGAGATAATGACATGTATCTAGGGCACAGGAGCTGTACACAATAGCACTAATTAGCCACGCCCGCAGATCTCAAGGTGCTGATTTCCCAGGGGCTGCTGCGCGATCCTCTCCTCATTAAGCCAGTCATAATCTACATGTAAACATTTAAAAGATGAATCCATTAAACGTAAAACTGTGGCAACAAGGAGATATTATTTATATAGAAGGAATTCTAGACAAGGACAAGGGTCTAGGACATCGGAAACGTGATTTCCTGTGATTTTAACCCTGAAGATAATGAAAATATTAAAAATTACGAAATTAAACAAATATATATTTCAGCCTGTATAAGCGTGAGGTTACTTAGGAACGGAAGCGAGCACTTGGTGAGATTCTACCTCACTAATGAAATAAATGAAGAAACTCATCTTTATAGTACAGTTTTTGATTTAAATGGTTAATTAAACCTTCCTGTATTTATGTTTATAACAATTTATTGTAATATTTTGGTTAAAATGTAGGGTGTTCTTCCTTGTTCAATCAGTATCACGAACGTCACTTTTGCGTGTGAGTCCTTCATCATTTCCGCTAATATGAAATTGTTATAATTCAAAATTTGTTTTGTAGTATCCTCAGGGGAAAATGAATGCCATCTGGTGGATGTCTCACGAGATTTGTATGCCAAGTTTTATGTGTCGTGTTTCTGCAGTGTTCATGTCAATCAATCAATACTGATCTGCATTGAGGGCAGTCGCCCAGGTGGCAGATTCCCTATCTGTTGTTTTCCTAGCCTTTTCCGAAATGATTTCAAAGAAATTGGAAATTTATTGAACATCTCCCTTGGTAAGTTATTCCAATCCCTAACTCCCCTTCCTATAAATGAATATTTGCCCCGGTTTGTCCTCTTGAATTCCAACTTTATCTTCATATTGTGATCTTTCCTACTTTTATAAACGCCATTCAAACTTATTCGTCTACTAATGTCATTCCACGCCATCTCTCCGCTGACAGCTCGGAACATACCACTTAGTCGAGCATCTCTTCTCCTTTCTCTCAATTCTTCCCAACCCAAACATTGCAACATTTTGTAACGCTACTCTTTTGTCGCAAATCACTCAGAGCTAATCGAGCTGCTTTTCTTTGGATTTTTTCCAGTTCTTGAATCAGGTAATCCTGGTGAGGGTCCCATACACTGGAACCATACTCTAGTTGGGGTCTTACCAGAGACTTATATGCCCTCTCCTTTACATCCTTCCTACAACCCCTAAACACCCTCATATCCATGTGCAGAGATCGGCACGCTTTATTTACAATCCCATTTATGTGATTACCCCAATGAAGATCTTTCCTTATATTCACACCTAGATACTTACAATGATCCCCAAAAGGAACTTTCACCCCATCAACGCAGTAATTAAAACTGAGAGGACTTTTCCTATTTGTGAAACTCACAACCTGACTTTTAATCCCGTTTATCAACATACCATTGCCTGCTGTCCATCTCACAATATTTTCGAGGTCACGTTGCAGTTGCTCACAATCTTGTAACTTATTTATCACTCTATAGAGAATAACATCATCCGCAAAAAGCCTCACCTCCGATTCCACTCCTTTACTCATATCATTTATATATATAAGAAAACATAAAGGTCCGATAACACTGCCCTGAGGAACTCCCCTCTCAACTATCACAGGGTCAGATAAAACTTCACCTACTCTAACTCTCTGAGATCTATTTTCTAGAAATATAGCAACCCATTCAGTCACTCTTTTGTCTAGTCCAACTGCACTCATTTTTGCCAGTAGTCTCCCATGATCCACCCTATCAAATGCTTTAGACAGGTCAATCGCGATACAGTCCATTTGACCTCCAGAATCCAAGATATCTGCTATATCTTGCTGGAATCCTACAAGTTGAGCTTCAGTGGAATAATCTTTCCTTAAACCGAATTGCCTTCTATCGAACCAGTTATTAATTTCACAAACATATCTAATATAATCAGAAAGAATGCCTTCCCAAAGCTTACATACAATGCATGTCAAACTTACTGGCCTGTAATTTTCAGCTTTATGTCTATCACCCTTTCCTTTATACACAGGGGCTACTATAGCAACTCTCCATTCATCTGGTATAGCTCCTCCGACCAAACAATAATCAAATAAGTACTTCAGATATGGTACTATATCCCAACCCATTGTCTTTAGTATATCCCCAGAAATCTGATTAATTCCAGCCACTTTTCTAGTTTTCAACTTTTGTATCTTATTGTAAATATCATTGTTATCATATGTAAATTTTATTACTTCTTTGGCCTTAGTCTCCTCCTCTATCTCGACATTATCCTTGAAACCAACAATCTTTACATACTGCTGACTGAATACTTCTGCCTTTTGAAGATTTTCACATATACACTCCCCTTTTTCATCCCACGTAGTAACTCCTTCATTCATTGTGTGTAGTCTATTTCGTACCACATGGTGGGAATTTGCACAAACAGGTTCCGTTTCAATTACCAAAAACTCACTTTCGCTATTTTGCACTGTTCGTTCAACATTATCACTGGAAATGCCAAGTATGTCATCTGAATCTGCACCTGATTCTTACTTCTTTTTGACCTCTTTTTCCAGTTCATCTATTCACCGTAAAGTTTTCGTGTAGTCTCGTCAGCCATATCTCAGGCCAGTAGATTGTTCTTCTTGTCCTTGCTTGTTTACTGAGCTCTGCTTGTGCCGTTGCCTACGTTATAATACAAGGCCTGGAAATAGAGCCCATAAAACGCTATGGAAGTGGTTACACTGAAGTTCAATGCCGGGCCGCTAGGATCGCTATCTTGCCCCCTGTCTACAGGCTCGCGCCTTTAAACGTGTTCATTAACTGAGTTGGTTGTGAATATATTATGTATTCGTCTGATGTTGAGCATTCGCAGTTCCAGTCATGGTTTATTCACGAGAAATTAAAGGTAGTGGAATTTCGTTTCACAAGTTTCCAGTGAATGTTCGAAACATTATACAGAGGAAGTATTACGCATGAGGTACGACTTCAAGCTGATCGAAATAGGCCTCTGTTCCTAAGTTTTGATCCGAGTTACGTCATAAGAATCGGGCGATCCCAAAATTTGTTACTGGACTTTTTTAAAACTATGCTACCGTGACCGGCAATCATTTGAGAGGCATCTTCAATCTCAGAAATCTAAAATTAGGAAACCAACGAGGAAAATAATTTGCCCAACAAATTTCACGAAAATGAATGTAGCAAGAGCTAAATATATTGTATTTTACCCTGAAACAATCTCTGGTTTGTAAAGTATGGAAGTGGTTTTGTCCCGAGAGCATAAAATACAGTTTAAAATAAGCCATTTGTTTTATGGAGCATTTTATTAAATTGTTCAATGCGCATAACGTCTGCAACACCTCACATGGGACATATTCAGGAACGAGAACAAACGAGCATCTTTTAACCGGGCGAGTTGGTCGTACGGTTAGGGGCGCACGGCTGTGAGCTTGCATCCGGGAGATAGTGGGTTCGAATCCCACTGTCGGCAGTCCTGAAGGTGGTTTTCCGTGATTTCCCATTTTGACACCAGGCAAATGCTGGGGCTGTACCTTAATTAAGGCCACGGCCGCTTCCTTCCAACTAGGCCTTTCCTATCCCATCGTCGCCATAATACCTATCTGTGTCGGTGCGATGTAAAGTCACTAGCAAAAAAAAAAAATCAACTTTTATTACTGAAGATGAACTCCTCAGTTGGTTAATTAATGATTTCCTGTCATATATTAAGAAACTTAAAATACATTCAGAGAAAGTAAAAAGGAATCATGAGAGAAACGTATCAGACATAGATCTTGACTACCCAGTCCACTGTGGCCTGCGTAAAATACCTCATAAGTATACATTTGCATTATGCATTGATGAGGAACCTAACGAAATATGACATCGAGCTCTTCTTCAGCTACCTAAGACGCCAAGCGGAATACAATGACATTATGGTTCGTGTGGCAAAAGAAAAAAAAGCAGACTGTAAAGGCTGTTTAGAACATATCTGTTCTCCAGCTACTTAAAAGTCCAACATTGTGTCTTATTCGTTTTCAAGATCGAGGAGCCCTCAGATACCGAAAATAGTCTGTGGCACTTCTGCAGTGAACGACGGAATTTGTCACTTCCGCTACGCAGTACTTGTCACGAAGAGAGTTACTAAAAGGTGTACGTTTATTTTTTCGAAAGACATGTTCAACAGTGAAATTATGTGTGGAAAGTGTAAAGGTGACAAACCACCTCTTTTTCTACTATGAAAATTTCTGAGACCTCTGTTAGACAACATTGCTTTGAGCTACTCAAGTAGAAGAGATAAAGTTTTGAAACTTGATAAGAAGCCCCTCAGAAAGAAAGTTTTGAAACTTCAATGACATATCCAAGCCAATGCAGCACCGCTCTATAAGTAAAGTACTGTCAATACTCGCAAAAACATTCAGTTCTTTTTATTTAGGATATACTTTACTTATTGACATATACGGCCATGCGAATACAAGGGGGCAAGACCGCGATCCTAGCGGCTGAATGGTGAACTAGGAAGCAACCCGTTTCCACGAGTGCATTTCAAGGCCTTGTATTATAGCGTAGGCAACGGCTTGTGCCCTGTTCACATTGACTATTTCCTGTAATTGGTTGTTATAAATGTTTATGTCTTTGTACACCACCTCTTTGCTCTCTGCTATCTTTGCAATGTGAGTCCTTCCTAATTGTGTTACAGTCGAACCTCGATATCTCGAATGTTCAGTATCTCGAAGTAACTTAAATTTTCCGGCCGCTTGTTCTATTCTTCACGTGTATTCTCGAAGCAAACATTTCCTCCCTTGAAGCAGGTGCACATTGAATGTGCAGTACGGCATTTGTGGTTCGTGAGGAACAGTAAGTGTTACAGTGATGCTTGGAGCTAATATGGCAGGAAGCGAAAAATTAAACTTCTAATGGTGGGAAGCCTCGCTGTTACTCGGGTGTGAATTAATTACTGGTCACGTACGAAAGCAACCCCCGCAGTCGCGGATGACAAGCTCCATTTACCAATATCGGCTCTGTCGTATTGACGAGAAGTTTCCGTGTGAAGGAAGGAACAGTAAAATACAGAAGAGACTAACGGATTGTTTCCAAAGGTGGTAACGGAGGTATGGATCTTGTTTCACTACTGTATGTACTGTATTCTGTCTTCTAAAAACTTATTGTAATAAGAGTTAGTGATGTCGTAAAATAGAGTTTGTTTGTATATTGTAAGTATTGCTGTATTCAGTAGATACATATGATTCAATTCTGTCCTACACAAGCTCGAAAGCGTTAACACTAGATATAAAATTTAGCTCCCGAGGTGATTCGAGATATCGACCTTCCATTGTATTTTATTCTAATTTTTTAATATTATTGTATATCGAATTAATGTTATTTAATTATGTTTGATGCCTGGGGTGGAAAATGTTTTTTATTAACGAAGTTACCAAAGTTCAGTGTCTGGAGACAACAGGTTTTCCCTCGCATTTAGCTTCAAGGACAGTGTTCTGGAGCGCGAGACTTTTGGTCGTCGATACAACTGGGAAGGGGGATCAGTGCCTCCTCAGGCCACCTAACTTGTTACGCTGAGCGGCGACCTTATGAATAATAGGCAGATTGGAAATGATAGGGAAGGAAGCGGCAATGGCCTTAAGCTAGGTACCTCACCGGCATTTGCTTTAGAAGAAGTGGAAAACCGCTTCGAGTTTGGCTGAGGTGGAAATCGAACACCTTCTACTCAGTTGACCACCCGAGTGGACCCCGTTCCAGTGCTCGTACCACTTTTCAGATTTCGTGGCAGAGCCGGGAATCGAACCCGAGCCTCAGGGGGATGCAGGTAATCAACCTAAAGACTACAACAAAGAGGCGGACTTCATCGTCGTTAACTAGGTTTTAATACGAAAGAACAGAGTACTCGTTCCTTTGTCTCGCATAAAGGCAAGAGTCAACATGTAATGGAAACTGCGGCCGTATTAATATTAAATATGTTTCTGTCCCATTGTATTCGTTCTTCATGCAATTAATAAAATGTTGAAAGAAACTAAATCCTTCATTATTTTGTGTGTATGTAAATTTGTCTAATTGTACAGTAGATTAATAATGTAAATGAATTATGATAGCCGTGAAGGAGTAACACACAATCGATATTGTGGCCGGCAGAAAGGCCTCACTGTCAGCGCTCACAGCTTAAGCCTGGAGCTTAGCTCGTGTCCGCACTGATCTGTGCTCTGTTCCACCCCTCAAGTGTAATTCCGGCGACTAAAAGCCCGTTCTACACAAGTGCCAACGTTCCATTTTAGGTGAATGTCATTACAACGTACAATACCTCAAGTCCAGTGCACGTAAAAAACAAAATTAATGTTGCAGGAAGTAGAACAGATAACAACAACACTCAAACACAATGATACAGGAACACTTAACCTATACGGCACTATGTACCAACACGAAATAATTACGCTCCAGGTATTTTGAGCTTCCACGTAAAAACACCTAGCGACTGAAATATCTCAAATTGGTCTTTATCGGTACTGAAAATTATGAATTACGATCACAACTAGTCTCGAAATAATTATTTCACAATAATTACTTTAAGTTTGTAACTGCGATCACGTAGAACCTCTGCTTTCCTGGCCATACTGCCTTAAGATCTGAGTACTGTAGTCGGTCTTGGTTAGTGCTCCAGTTGTTCTGCTTGGCCGACTGTACTGCGATGTCGTCAGGTTCGTTACTAGTGGCGCTGTGCTTCGCCTTGGTCGCGGAGTATCACGAAACGTTGTAAATCGTTCCACAGTTATATAGAACAGAACATCGTGGTCAATTTCATGGAGGGTATGTGATGTTACCTTATTTCAATTTTCAAGTGTCCTTCGTAGATGCCACTAGTGTTAGTTTCCTTCTTGTAAGATACGGACATTATGAAGTAGAAAATACAGGAGGAAGTGACAGTGGCAGTATGATACACATGTCGTGGAGTTAGTATTTCTCGTAGTAAGAATGAAATTTGAAATTTGAGGTTGTCAAATTGAAGGAAGCGACTTAAATGCATTCAGTGAAGCGGCAAATATAAATGACAATGATTACATCAGACGAAAATGTACACTCACATGACGTCATTGGTTGTCGGCTTAGTTTCCATTCGAAAGGTAAACTATCTGACGTTGGGTCTGACGACATCTGACGGTTTCTTCCACTAACTAGTACCAACTTACATTATTATTTTTCATATTATGGGGATGTTACTGTATGTATGTATGTATGTATGTATGTATGTATGTATGTATGTATGTATGTATGTATGTATGTATGTATGTATGTATGTATGTATGTATGTATGTATGTATGTTGGGTATTCAGCCCGAAGGCTGGCGTGATCCTCTGCGACTCCGCCAACAGCTGTCATGAATAGCCTAGGCGTCACTGAAGAGTCGTACTAGGGAAATGAGGAGTGAGGTAGTTTCCCGTTGCTTCCCTACACCAAGCCAGCCGTTGCTATTACATACGGTATCAGTCTGCCAAGACCACTGAAATGCATGCACCAACCGACCCTAGAGCGATATTGTCACACCATTCATAACAGGGACTGGCTGGATAAGGAATGGATATTCAAATTAATTTGACCTTAAATCAATAAACTCGTGTTTGATCAAACTCCATTATTTTCTCAACTTTTATCGACTTAGAAGTTTAAGAACTTCAAACTAAATCCAGTAATGCAAACGCGATCGATTATTTGGAATTTTTAGGTTTCATTTCGTAAGAGAACTATGTGAATTACTTTCCATGTTTGTTTAGTTGTATTTTCTGTAAATGTTTGCATTTTCAATTAGCAAGCACCTTTGAATTCTAGAGATAACCGTTGTTTAAAAACAGACGAAATAATTTTAACGTCTGTATGGCAGTTTCAGCCGCCTTGGTTACGCGTATGCTTCAACCATCTTGGGAGGGATAGGTGGTATGTGACATGCCGATACCGGTGCGCTTAATTGCGCTCCTCTGTCGGTCTTTATACAGTTTGTAATTACTGTATTTTTAAACATTTAATGTGTGTTCAACAATTTGATGTGTTTTAGGTTATGGGTGAAGCCCCGGAGCATTGCTCGTGACCAGGCTTATCGGTATGTAGCAGTCACCGGTGGTGGCCCATCCAGGTACTGACCACGGCCGATGTTCCTTTCGGAATCGCAACGGGACTATGCCGGTGTGTTTCGCAGTGACTGACACAGGTACATTGACGTAAGCGTGCGGGTGCCTTAATTTTGAAAGCAACGTTTGGCTGTGCCCGTGCCTCGGATTTCTGTTTTCTAGTGTTTTAAGGTTTGCGGATGGGTTTATCTTTGGCTTTGAAAGCAAAGTTCTGTTGGTTGTTTGGGAGTGAGAGGGTGGGGGTGAGTTCCTTGGCTTGAGGGTCTCGGCTAGTCGATCTACGGCGGTGGTCTTTAGGTGGGGGAGGGTTGGGGGGTTCTATCGGGTTACGGCGATTTTTAAGGTGAACGGGAAGATATAGATGTTAGAGTTTGGAGGGCATGGTGTCCCGGGATGGGATCGTCTCCAGCCGACCACGCCGTTCCCGCTCGTCATCCGACCGCGACGCATCGGTCGAACGGGGTACCGCGGGAAAGAGAGTAAGTATGCACAGGAAAGCCATGACTTCCCGGCTGAGGCGAATCCAAGGAAGCCGTGAGAGGGGGTAGGTCATGGGTACCTTTGTCTTTCCCTAGATGACCTGGGAGTGGATCCATGTCGTATTTGGCAGTTTCAGTTGTTTATCATTTATACTTGAGGGCGTTAAGAAATTATTACAATATAATAGAATAGAATACTCGGGTGATTCGAGACTGGGGACGGAGTAATCCTTTATGATTTGGCACGTGCACATACAACATTGAACATTTACAATGAAACTTATCCGCAATTTCAATCTATGTCTTTATCGAGTTTACATATATCCTTTCCATCTATGTATTTCTCTCTTACCTTTTTTAGTAAGTGAGCAACTTCCATATTCTTATTGCATAAAATACAGAGATTTTCATCATTTTTTTGTTGTCTTAGAGCTTAATCCTTATGTACTCCCATCAGCCAATAAATTATTCCTCTCACTTCCCGTTTTCTTAACATTTCAGTCCTTACTGTCATATTTTCACTTAATTTACAAAATTCAACCAGTGTTCTCTTCCTGTTATAGTCTGACCTTACTGTTTGTATTTCAACGTACTTCACTCTTTGTTCCACCTTTTTAAACAATTCCTGGACATTTCTTGTTATATTAGTTTCCCAACAGTACACCATTCACATGTCATCTAGTAGCTTACTCACTCCATCCATCCAGTAACCCTCATTTTGTTGTAGAAAATTATTGCACTAGCAGATGTTTATTGAGGACTGTTGCTCATCTAAGAATACGGTATATCACTTTATGATTCTACCATTTTAAAATGAAAATCTTATTAAAGGTTTCGTTATTGACTATAATTACCAAAAAGTACTATTCGTTTGTTCTATTATAACAATGCCACTAATGGGTTAAACAAATTGACCTACTAGCGCCCTCTGTTGATACATAGTAGAGTTCTGGCCTCCGCAACTCAACATTGTTTGTCCAAAGTTGATCGGCATAGACGGAGGTCGATGATGACCTCAAATTTCAAGCAGTATGGTGCGCTAGTTGTTCATTGTGATCACACGTTTTTGACCATTCTTGTTTTCTCCAGCCCGTTATGATATAAAGGTCAATTTTACTGCTCAACACGCAATAAATTCAGTAAGCAAACACACTGCAGTTTTGTTACCACCTTATACGGCTTCGTATTGAAACATTATGGACATTTTATAAGTTCCCGAATATAACTTCTGTCAAATGCTCTGTCAATGACCAATGATCTGCATTTCGGACGTGGCAGATTCTCTATATGTTGTTTCGAAGTTCTTTCTTAAATAATTTCACATAATTTGGAGAAAATGTACTGACCATCTCCCTTGGTAAATTACTCCAATCCCTAACTGTCTTTCCTAAAGCGAATATTTCCCCAATCAGTCATCATGAATTCCAACAAACTTATTCGTCTACTAATGTCATTCCTTCCCATCTCACCACTGACAGCTCGAAACATACCACTTAGTCGAGCATCTCTTCCCCTTACTCCCAGGCCAAAGTTTGCAACATGTTCGTAACAACACTCCTTTGTGGAAAATCACCCAGAACAAAATGTGTTGCTTTCGTTTGAAGTGTTTCCAGTTCTCTTATGAGGTAGTCCTCGTGAGGGTCCCATACATCATAGCTATAATGTAACTGCGGTCTTACCAAAGACTTACACGCCCTCTCCTTTTCATCCTTACTGCAACCCCTAAATTATCTCCTAACCATGTGAAAGATCTGTAACGTTTCTTAACAACCTCGTTAATATGACTTCGCCAATAGAGACCATTCCCTATATTGACTCGTAGGTACTTACGGGATTCCCCATGAGGTACTTTCAGCCCAACAACGCAATAATTTAAAACTGAGAGGAATTTTCTTCTTGGTGAAGCTTGAATTTTGTCTAGTCCAATAGCCCTCATTTTCGTTAGCAATCTCCCAAGACTTACCCTATCAAAAGCCTTGGATAGGTCAAAAGCGATACAGTACATTTGACTTCCTGAATATGAAATATATGTTATATCTTGCTGTATGGAGGAGTTGGGTTTTCAGCTAAATAAAATGTGGTAGCAAAGTTAAGACCCTGCCTTGTGGTCAGCAACGCGTGCAGGGCCAAGCCGTCTCTCTTCGTCAGCGGCCCTTATCTGACACCACGGCTGATTTAGCACGCCGTCATTAGTTATGTTCCCAGTGCTTCTCTCCTACGTGCCAAGAATTACTGCATTCTGCAGTAAAACTAGTTCCTAACAGACGTGGGATGTAATTATTTACTTTATTTGTTAACATGGTTTTGTTTACTTTCAATTTTGATTTTATTTCTAATATGACGTTATTTAGGGGTTATAGCGAAGATGTAAAAGAGAGGACGTGTGAGTCTCTGGTAAGACTCCAACAAGAGTATGGTTCCAGTGAATGGGACCCTCAACAGGATAACTTGATCCGAGAACTAGAAAAATCCAAATAAAAGTAGCTCGATTTGTTCTGAGTGATTTGTGACAAACGGACAGCGTTACGAAAAATGTTGCAAACATTCGGCTGGGAAGACTTGGGAGTAAGGGGACGATATTGTTGACGAAGTGGAATGTTCGGTGATGTCAGCGGAGATATGCTGTGGAATGACATAAGTATGCGAACAAATTTCAGTGACGTTTATGAAAGTAGGAAAGATCATAGTATTAAAATAATGTTGGAATTGAAGATAACTAATTGGAGCAAATATTGATTTATAGTAAGGTACTGAAATAATTTATCACGGGAAATGTACGATAAATTCCCAACTTCTTTGAAAATATTTCATACAAAGCTAGGTAAACAACACCCCGAGTGACAGCCGTAAACTTAGATCATTGATTGATTGATTGATTGATTGATTGATTGATTAATTGATTGATTGATTGATTGATTGATTGATTAAATGAACTGTCCTTAAAGTGTGTTCTAAATAATTCCACTTGATGACACGTCAACCTTACTTAGTGCATTCTCAAAATTGCCTGCATATTGTTTGCTGTTTTTAAACCTGTCCCGCAAACTGTAACTATTTTTATAGAAGAATTTCAGGTGCAACGAAACCTGTGATAAATCTTAATAATTCTCAGACTTAAAAAAAGCGGGGAATGTAAGGGCGGAGAAAAGACTTGCCTAGGGGTTGCTTGTGGCTGACTACCTGCTAAATTTTGCACGATTTGAGATTACCGATTCTGATTCACAGACTGCCCACCGCTTTTAATGATTAGACTTTCTGCATCACTTGCAAAATTCCACTAATATCAGCAATGTATTGCTGCAAACGAGGATGTACAACTCCGTTCACTTTCAGCATTATATCACTAGCTTAAACACTCCTTCACACGGACTAATGTGTTTGGTGGCGTAAAATGAAAGAAGAATCATAAAATCACTAAATATGAATCCTAAAATTAAACAATATTAAAAAAGATAGAAACATGGGATATAATACATTGACAATTGTAAATGAAAAGGCTAAATGTATAGTTCTGCTCATATATAAGGCTGTACACTAAAAGGAAAATATCGCCGTCCTATTTTTTTAATGCCTCATCACTACTGCCAACATGACCAGTTAGATAATGAAATCACGAGACATAACCATCAACAAAGTAACCTCAATGTAAGTATCGATAAAGGAGAATCCCTTAACTATGTAAATAATAATAACTGATCAATGAAGATATTCATAATTAAGTCGATTTTCAAGCTTAATGAGGAATTAAGTAAATACACACACACATATACTCAATATCTCTCCCTCTCTCACTTTCACTAAATTTAATGTTATATATGTCTGCCTTTATTTTGATACACGCATTACTCTAACTGTACGGTAATCTTCGGTCTTTGCCTTGTGTAAATAAGTCAGCTTCCTTCTTCAAATTTGCTATTACTTGTCGGAGTGAAGTGGAACCACGCTGTAATAATACACACAAGAAAATGTACATACGCCGTAAGTCAATAAGAACACACAAAGGCTAAGTCTGCAAACCGTGCCAAAGTCAGGACAAGACAAGGCTAGGTTAAGTTAGGTTGATAACGAAATTCCCTTCCACGTGAACTGAATTGATATTTATAGAGGAGGTAATGTTGCTTTCCTTTTCGGGGGAGTTCTTGCACACTTTTGTTGCTCCTTACACACCCTAATCGAATTGTATGCGTAAGTATTGCACGAAATAAGGCCGTAATTAATTTCACTCCAACTACGTAATCATATGCATTATTCGAACTTGCCACACTTCATCTTATCTGGTTATCCAAACAGATTTAAAATCCCACAGAAAAGAAACCATGCTTTAATTATACCGACAAATTAAACCCTATTGATTTTAACAATACCGCAGTGGGAATACTTCTTCTTCTTCTTCTTCTTGAAAGGTGTGGTTGGACTCATGTGTTATCGTCCAGTCACGACCGCAGTGGGAATACGTAATTCTCGCAAATCGCGAAATAAACCATTACAGTATAGTGCCAACGTGCCGAATTAATAGTAACTGTGAGACGTCGTATCGGCAACATGGTCCCTAAACTGTTTAGTTAGAGACACTGAACCGAACCCTACAGTCAGAAAATAACTACGAATCACTACCTCCAGTATTAATAGAGGAGAAAGAGTGAGGTTGTACCGTTAGAGTACAGACCAACGAGCTAGAATAACATAGAGGGGCTATATGCCTGACATCAGCGCTCCCTGCGGAAGCAAGTTGATAAAGGGCAGCCATGTTAAAGGTTGTCAAAACAAAGCGAGTTGGCGCGAGGACATAAGTTGAGGTGACAGGGAGATTGTGCATGGCAATTTAATTTCGTTAGTTGTCTTAAGTTTTAAGAAGTGAAAAGATAGATTCTCGCTTTCAAGAATGTCAGCCGTATGCTCAGCGTACGGTTGTACTAATCGGAGTAATAAAACTAAGGATATATCGTATTTTAAGTATTACTGAATTATAGACGAGATCACTTTTTGTAATTTCTGTTAGTAATTAAACCCATTGTAAAGATTACAGAGCGAAAGTTCTAATAGCCACGGTAATTATTTGTCGGATTATATTTCAGGTTACCTTTTAGAACAAGGAATCAACGGAACAGTTTGTTGTGAGGAAGAAGAGAGATAAACGGTATCCCACGCACTATAGTCGCTTATGCTCCGTACATTTCGAAGATAAGTACATGTATGAAACAAATGACCAGCGGCGATTAATGGCAAATGCTGTTCCAACCCAATTTCATTTTCCTTTTGGTTTACAAATAAAGAAAATGGAGCACCCGCCGTCAAGAAAACGTAACCACGAAAAGTCACCCACCGGGCGAGTTGGCCGTGCGGTTAGCAGAGCGCAGCTGTGAGTTTGCATTCGGGAGATAGTGGGCTCAAATCCCACTGTCGCCAGCCCTGAAGATGGTTTTCCATGGTTTCCCTTTTTAACACCAGGAAAATGCTGCAAAAAAATGTGACCTATTTCGGTCAAACGTGCACCAAGCATGGTAAATATAGTATTTTACTGCTATTTGTGAAATTTATGCAACCTCTATTGTAGATGTCAGTTGTATTGGTATTTAAAGCTAGCCTACACTTCATAATGGACAACTTTCAAGGTTACCTTTCAGCTAGTAACCCCAGAATTATATCGTAACTAGCAAGATACCCGTGCTTCGCTACGGTATTACACTGAAATTTATAATTGAATGCGTATTGCTTTTGATATATAATCCGCAGGCATTCGCTATCTGACTCGTTTTGTGCGAGAATCCGCCAAAATTCGCGATCTGACTCGTTTGCTAATACATTACGGGAAGTTTCCTCCCATTTTTCAATATTTCTTTCCAGCAATCGATTTCGTACTTCCCGGGCTAGGTCCAGGTATTCCACCCGGTCACTTGGGTCCCTAAATCTTTGCCATCTTTTTCTATAAACATTTTTAATATGGATCAAATCCTTCAGGAGATCCGGCGTGGTGTCGTCTTGGATGCCTTGGTGGTACTGAACCCGCGGCCGGACTGCATTCTTAGTCATTACCCGTCCAGGACCCGTTTCCAGCGGGGTCCGCACATTTGACGACGGTCCAGAACATTATTATTATTATTATTATTATTAGATGTTCTGGACCCCACCGCAAGATGCAAGACCGCTACTTGGCGGTAAATTACATCTGCTGCCCTTGTCATTGTGGACAATGTGACCAGCACCATTGTCGCGGGTAGGCAAGTGTGCGGGATTTCTGACGATACGAATGGCTGACTTCCGTGCATTATTGACCTTATTATAGAGTTGAACAATTGCACGGTCAATCTCATTCCTATCGTTTATTTCAAATGTGTTTAATTTTTTATTTATATGCCAGGAGAATCTACTGTAATCTAAGAACGTTCTCCGAAAGAAAAGATGGCTGTTGAAAACGAACCCAGGAAAGATTAAAAATGATCGATTTATGATCAGAATAAGTACATCGAAAATCTACAGCCTGTTACCAGTCATTCGACAGGGTCAAGAATGGAATTAATAAAGCCCCATCTAGCGGCGACAATAGGAATTGTGCCGGCAGCCAACGCACTCCTCTGGGGCAATGATCGATGAATGACAAATGAAATGAAACATTGGACAGTGTTGCTGGAATGAATGATGACAGGAAAAATCGGAGTAAACGGAGAAAAACCTGTCCCGCCTCCGTTTTGTCCAGCACGAATGTCACATGGAGTGACCGGGATTTGAACCACGGAACCCGGCTGTGAGAGGCCGGCGCGCTGCCGCCTGAGCTACGGAGGCTCCTTATAAGTACATTATGAACAGTAAAATCAATTGGTCTCACCTCCTTTTACACCCCACCGCCGTTAACTTTATTAACACCCCACCCCCCAACAAAAAAATTAAAGGAAGGCGTGTTTCTTTCTGTTTAAAGGAGATTCCAAACAGCAATGTTCACATCTATTACCTTCCGTTTTGAGATATAAGTATCCCCATAAAAATAATTCACTTTCTTTCACTTCACTTCACACTCCCCCCCCCCCCAAGTGAATTATCCGGCAAAAAATACCTGTTCCTTTAACAGTAAAGGATATTCTAAATACCAATTATCACGACTCTTCTTCAGTTTTTGATTGATGTGTCCTCATGAAAGGAATTCAACTCCTTTTCACTCCTGCCCCCCAACATGGGTTCCCCCCAAAACGCGTTTTTCTTTGTTTTTAAAGGAGATCCAAATACCAATGGTCACGTCTGTAACAACTTTAGTTTTTATTAGATGTATGTATTCTCATACAATTAAGTCAATTAATTTTTCAATTCTTTCACCCCCCCCCCCCCCTCCATTGGATTTTCCGAGAATACGTGTTTCTTTACATTTAAGGCAGATTCCAAATATCAAATTTCACGTCTGTAACATCTTCATTTTTGAGATATCAATAGCCTAATTAACAGAATTCAACATTTTCAGTCACTTTACCCCCCCCCCACTCTACCCCAAGTGTTATTTCCGAAAACTAACAATACACGTTTCTTTATTTTTAATAGAGATTAAAAAATACCATTTTTTAACTTCTGTAACGTGTTAAGATTTTTGAGATAGTGTAGAAATTTCACCCCTTTCACACCTTTTTAGTTCCCCTTAAATGGAGTTTCCAAAAACAAATCACCTATGTTTCTTTACATTTACAGGTGATTCCAAATACACACTTTTTATGTCTAACATTTTATGTTTCTCAAATATTCTGTAGATGTAGTCTTTCAAAAAATTCACCCCAGTTGTCATTCCTGTTTAACCGCCATTAATTGGATTATCCAAAAATAAAAATTACGTGTTTCTTTATTTTTAAAGGAGATCCCACATACAAAATTTGAGTTCTGTAATATCTTCAGTTTCTGAGATATATGTATCCTCATTAAAGTCATTCAACCCATTATTCACACTTTTACACCCCTCCTATTGTGATTTACGGAAAACAAAAAAAAGCGTGTTCCTTTACTTTTAAAGGAGATTATAAATACCAATTTTCTACATCTGTAAACTTTTAAAGTTTTAAGATGTAGACAAACTCATTTCAAAAATTCACCCTTTTCATCCCCCATTATTTGGATTTTCCAAAAACGAAATAATCCCTGTTTCTTTATTTTTAAAGTAGATCCCAAATACCAATTTTCTGGTCTGTAATATCTTCAGGTTCTGAAATATAAGTAGCCTCATTAAAAGCATTCAATCCATTTTTTACCCTTTTCCACCCTTCCTATTGGGATTTTCTGAAAACAAAAAAAGTACGTGTTGCTTTATTTTTAAAGGAGATTCTAAATACCAATTTTTACATCTATAATCTTTAAAAGTTTTGAGATACAGATACACATATTTTAAACATTCACCCCCTTCCCCCCCCCATTAATTGGATATTCCAAAAACAAAAAATACGTGTTTCTTTATTCTTAAAGGAGATCCCAAACACCAATTTTCAGGTCTGTAATATCTTCAGGTTCTGAAATATAAGTAGCCTCATTAAAGGCATTCAACCAATTTTTCACCCTTTTCCACCCTTATTAATGGGATTTTCCGAAAAGAAAAAAGTGCTTCTTTATTTTTAAAGGATATTCTAAATACCAATATTTACATCTATAAACTTTAAAAGTTTTGAGATATGGATACACTCATTTTAAAAATTCGCCCCTTTTAACCCCCCATTAATTGGATTTTCAAAAAACAAAAAATACGTGTTTCTTTATTCTTAAAGGAGATCCCAAACACCAATTTTCAGTCCTGTAATATCTTCAGTTTCTGATATATAAGTATCCTCATTTAAAGTCATTCAACCACTTTTTCACCCATTTTCACCCCTCCTATTGGGATTTTCCGAAAACAAAAAAATACGTGTTTCCTAATTTTTATTGAAGATTCTAAATTCCAATTTTTACATCTGTCAACTTTAAAAGTTTTGAGATAAAGATTCACTCATTTTAAAATTCACCCCCCTTTTCACACTCCCATTAATTGGTTTTTCCAAGAACAAAAAAATACGTGTTTCTTTATTTATAAAAGAGATCAAAAGTACCAATTTTCAGGTCTGTAATATCTTCAGTTTCTGAGATTAAAGAACCGAAATCCTGATTAAAGGCATTCAACCAATTTTTCACCCTTTTTCACCCCTCCTATTGGGATTTTCTGAAAACAAAAAAATACGTATTTCCTTATTTTTAAAGAAGATTCTAAATACCATTTTTTACATCTGTAAACTTTTAAAGTTTCGAGATATAGTTACACTCATTTTAAAATTTCACCCCCCTTTTCACCCCCTTAGCGACGGAGTATCCAAAAACCCTCTCTTAGCGAGCATCCACATCTTAATATGAATATATTCTCAAAATTTCATTTCTTTATGTCCAGTAGTTTTGGCTCGGCGATGATCAATCAGTCAGTCAGTCAGTCAGTCAGTCAGTCAGTCAGTCAGTCAGTCAGTCAGTCAGTCAGTCAGTCAGTCAGGACAAGTTATTTTATATATATAGATGGGGAAAAGTGATATGTCCCCTATATTATGATAAAGAATAACATTCAACAATTATAGTGGTACAGTACTAATGGCCGCCTCTGTGGTGTAGTGGTTAGCGTGAGTAGCTGCCACCCCCGGAAGCCCGGGTTCGATTCCCGGCTCTACCACGAAATCTAAAATGTGGTACAAGGGCTGGAACGGGGTCCACTCAGCCTCGGGAGGTCAAATGAGTAGAGATGGGTTCGATTTCCGCCTCAGCCAAACTCAAAGTGGTTTTCCGTGGTTTTCCACTTGTCTTTCAGGCAAATGCCGCGATGGTACTGAACCATACAGTTCATAAACCAATAATCTGGATTTTAGCATTAGATATTGGGATTACCTGAGATCACCAAGGAAGTCATTGTATAATAGTTCATTTCATAAAAGATTCCAGAGGAAGCGTTCTCGTGGAAAGAGAGCCACAGCATCATTATGAAAAATTCCAGAGATTCATTAAAGGGATTTATAGCCCAAGCGAAGCCTCTCAATGGAGACTGGGGACGCGCCCCAGATCGCGGCAAACAAACCTTTGGAGGGAAGAAGGAATTAATTAATTAATTAATTAATTAATCTCTGGCTACGGAAGAGATGCTTTGAATCTGATAAAAAATTGCAACCTGCATAATTTCTGCTAAATTTTGATATGCAACATGGCTGTAATCACAAATGCATTCGTTAAGTATGGTACTTGACGTGCTTTGTGCGGGAGAACTTCGAGTCGCGGGCGCGCGTATCCTATACGCGATCAAGCGGCGAGGTAACGCCAACCTGATTATAAATGCAGGACCGCCTAGCACGTCAGCCTCATTCTCTGACCGTAAGGCTGCTTGAACGAGGTCGTCACGCTGCGAGTTGGCATCGAGAACAACGTCTTATCTTCGAGCTGCACATGCACCTAGCACTACTGAATCTGGGAGAAATTGCCCCTGCATCAAGCCAGTACGAGCTTCTACATACTCATTGCGAGGAAGCCATAACGGGAGCTGAAGCCGGCACGACCTCGGAAATCGATCCAGGAACGTTGGGCGGACCTGATTAGCACGACGTCGAAGGGGACATCTTCTAACCATCTAAGAAGCTGCAAGAAGGATTCTCGCCAGATAGAATGTCTCCAGTCGTCCGCCTGTATCTGCTGCAAGCGTCACAGTATATCATGATGTGGTAAATTCAGTGGTCCACACGAAGGGCCGCTCCGTCATGTCATCAATCATTTAAGGTCAGAGTTTTCCAATTCTGTTTCAGGCATGTCATCTAAATTTAGCTAGGAACAGGGTGGGCCGTCAGCCAACACGTTAGTTTATAATAGGAACATTCTTGGTAATATATAGCTATGCCTCAAGCTCGAACCCAGTACATTAGCGTAAGTAGTAGGTTGTATATTCCTTGTTGGTGTGATTATATTTCATTTCGATAGTATTATATTAGTGTACGTGTAATCTTCATGGGTCAGGTAGGACTCTCTTGGTCATGTTAGTGAAGTCAGACAGACAGGCACTGTTTATAGTGTAGCGTTTAGGCATATGTCTTTGCGGACGAATGTAGTGTATTGGAGATCAGGATTTACCCCGTAGCTCACCTAGCTTATCTGACAGGGTGGGCGTGTCCTTATGTTTGCGGAATTTGGGCATTATGCGTGTAGCTGACTGTGTGTATTGATATGAGAAAGCCCCAGCACAGATTAAGAATGTATTAGATGCATATGAGATGCCTTATTATGGCTATGTGATTATAGCACACTGGATTGTGCCTTTGTATTATTAAGGATGAGCCCATTGGTGGCGGAAATTAGATTTTGTTGTATTGCTTGTGACGTTGAGATGATGGCTTGTAGCCCATGTGTATTTAAGAGAGCGCTTTAGCAGCCAGATTATGTGAGGTACTATGAAAAGCGAAGTTTCTTAGCAGTCAGCCTGCAAGTCCGTCAGCTGAGCTCATAAACTGTGTGGGCCGCCGCCTGTCTAGTGAACCGCTGGTGAGGGGTGTTGTGTCTGACGTCACAGACTTGGAACTCGCTGATATTGCTGTCTGCGGCTTGTCGAGTGTTTAGAGGGGAAGAACGACCTTGATGTTTTGACGCAGGGAGAGATTTCAGTTCTGTTTGTTCTGCTTTACTTTAACGTTTTACCCGTCTTATGTTGACCCTTGGACGAGGTAGTTGTGTTCCTTTTAATTGTTTTTGTATGTGGTTATTTAATGCCTCGCTCTTCATTGAACCAGGGATCGATACCGGGTCAGAGGACTGTACATTATGTGTTTATATTTGTTAGCACCAGGGTTCGATGTTCCGAGGCATAGTAATTTTATGATGAGGAGATTACTATTAGATGTGTATTTCAGCAGATATCCATTTTCTCTTTATTTCATTACTTACGCCATTGTCCCATGCTTGTTACAGCCTAGCTGTTTCGTGAAGGCAGTGAACTGGTAGCCATCGGCTGAACATTATATTTACCCCAGTCACATTTGAAAGCTCTTGTATTTGTAAATAGTATTCTTTATGTAATAAATCCCTTATTGTAAAACTTTGAATGCAGCGATGTTTTCTGTTAGATTCTTTTTGGTAGGATTTTTCTCTTACCCTGCAATAGTTCGTATCCACCTAAGTCACCTTATTTAGCCCTCGTTTATACCCTGATACCCTGAGTCATGTTCTACTGAGGTACAGATTGTGGATACGCCTCGCAAGGTAAGACATGTGCCATACGTACATTTTTCTTGGGTGTATTGGTCACTATAATGTTCTTGGTTCAAATTCGGCATTTTCCTGACGGGAATCAAAAGCATTATAGGGCACAGTACTTAACTTAAAGGCCACTACCGCTTT
Organism: Anabrus simplex; assembly: GCF_040414725.1. Classification (NCBI taxonomy): domain Eukaryota; kingdom Metazoa; phylum Arthropoda; class Insecta; order Orthoptera; family Tettigoniidae; genus Anabrus; species Anabrus simplex. The sequence goes on from NC_090265.1 coordinate 5,999,398, forward strand.
CTTCCCTCTTCCTTCTCTATTCCTTTCAATCTTCCCATCTCCCCACAAGGCCCCTGTTTAGCATAGAAGGTGCGGCCGCCTGGGTGAGTTGCTGGTCCCTCTCGCCAGTTTCATCCCCCGACCCAACGTCTCATGCTCAGGACACTGCCCTTGAGGCGGTAGAGGTGGGGTACCTCGCTGATTATGATTAGCATGAGGATGAAATCTATTGTAGGTACCTATAATTTTAAGGATTTCTGTCATAAATATTTAGTTATGTCCACGGTTTTAATTGTAATGTACATTTAACCACAACAGCCAAGCAGGGTAACGCTCTTCTTCCGTTTCCTAGGCCTATTCGGAAGTCATTGTGCGACGATTTCGAACTACCTTACAATCATCTGATCGTGATGTTGACCTTGTGCCGCAACATGATGAAGTGACGCTATTCGCAGTCTATGATTTTTAACATACATACAGTACATCATGATTATAGAACGTTATGCCTTTCAGCGTCCAGTCTTGCTTTAAGATTTGATCTAACGGTCTTTAATTCTGCCCCTGTGATTCTAAAATACGTATTTTCTACACTTTTCGTCTTTCAAGAGCCACGCCCCGTTGCTTGCGTGACCACAGGAAACATGGCGGACGTTCGTTCAATTAGCTTCACTCAGGCAGCGCTTCCGCCTATGTTATTCTACGGCTCACCACGCTGAGCACTCTCAACAATACAACTGCAGCCTCCATACGCTTTACGCCCTCATTATCCAGCTGGACTTTTAACAAACGAACGGCGACATTACACGAATGATGAAAACTTGGCTTCATGTTAGGCCTATTCATTAGTGAAGACGATCAGAGCCTGCTGAATTTAGTCGAAAACCGTTAGAGTTGCGAAAAAAATGCCTATGACGTTTGCTGTAGAAACTTTAGTTTCAAGGCCACACTGTCCACTAGGGCCATTCGTTTACCCCTTAGTTTAGTTGATGTAAAGAAAAACTTGCCCAAAATTTGGACCTTATCAAAATCATAAAAATCCGTTGCTTGACTCAGGATTTCAAGCTAAATGCTTAGCTAATTTCAGCTGAATCGGTCCAGTAGCTTTCGAGTCTATCCTGAACAATCTTACAAACAAAAAAATAAGCAAAAAAGCAAACAGAAACCATATCATTTTTATTAAGAGGACCGATTGGTATGAGGAGATCACTTCACTTGGATATCGATATCAATCAATCAATCAATCAATCAATCAATCAATCAATCAATCAATCAATCAATCAATCAATCAATCAATCAATCAATCAATCAATCAACCAATCAATCAACCAATCAATCAATCAATCAATCAATCAATCACTACTGATCTGCATTTAGGGCAGTCGCCCAGGTGGCAGATTCCCTATCTGTTGTTTCCTAGCCTTTTCTTAAATGATTGCAAAGAAATTGGAAAATTATTGAACATTTCCCTTGGTAAGTTATTCCAATCCCTAACTCCACTTGCTATAAACGAATATTTGCCCCAAGTTGTTCTCTTGATTTCCAGCTTTATCTTCATATTGTGATCTTTCCTACTTTTAAAGACACCACTCAAACTTATTCGTCTACTGATGTCCTCCCACGCCATCTCTCCTCCGACTGCTCCGAACATACCATTTAATCGAGCAGCTCGTCTCCTTTCTTCCATGTCTTCCCAGCCAAAACTTGCAGCATTTTTGTAACGCTACTCTTTTGTCGGAAATCGCCCAGAACAAATCGAGCTGCTTTTCTTTGGATTTTTTCCAGTTCATGAATCAAGTAATCCTGGTGAGGGTCCCATACACTGGAACCATACTCTAGTTGGGGTCTTACCAGAGACTTATATGCCCTCTCCTTTAAATCCGTTCTGAAACCCCTAAATAGCCTCATAACCATGTGGAGAGATCGGTACCCTTTATTAACAATCATATTTATCTGATTACCCCAATGAAGGTCTCTTCTTATATTAACACCTAGGTAATAACAATGATCCCCAAACGGAACTTTCACCCCACCAACGCAGTAATTAAAACTGAGAGGACTTTTCCTATTTGTGAAACTCACAACCTGACTTTTAAGCCCGTTTATCATCATAACATTGTCCACGGTCCATCTCTCAACACTATCGAGGTCACCCTGCAGCCGCTCACAATCTTGTAACTTATTTATTACTCTGTTCAGAATAACATTATCTGCAAAAAGCCTTACCTCTGATTCCACTTCTTTACACATATCATTGATATATATATATAAGAAAACATAAAGGTTCGATAATACTGCCTTGAGGAATTCCCCACTTAATTATTACAGGGTCAGATAAAGCTTCGCCTACTCTAATTCTCTGAGTTCTATTTTCTAGAAATACAGCCACCCATTCAGTCACTCTCTTTTCTAGTCAAATTGCACTCATTTCTGCCGGTGGTCTTCCATGATCTACCCTATCAAATGCCTTAGATAGGACAATCGCAATACAGTCCATTTGGCTTCCTGAATCCAGAATATATGCTATATCTGCTGAAATCCTACAAGCTGAGCTTCAGTCGAATAACCTTTCCTGAACTCAAACTGCCTTCTGTCGAACCAGTTATTAATTTCGCAAACATGTCTAGTATAATCAGAAAGAATTATTTCCCAAATCTTATATACAATGCATGTCAAACTGACTGGTTTGTAATTTTCAGCTTTATGTCTATCACCCTACCCTACAGGGGCTACTATAGCAACACTCCATTCATTTGGTATAGCTCCTTCAACCAAAAAATAATCAAACAAGTATTTCAGATATGGTACTATATCCCAACCCATTGCCTTTAGTATATCCCCAGAAATCTTATCAATTCCAGCTGCTTTTCTAGTTTTCAACATTTGTATCTTACTGTAAATGTCATTGAGCCTCCGTGGCTCAGACGGCAGCGCGTCGGCCTCTCACCGCTGGATACCGTGGTTCAAATCCCGGTGACTCCTTGTGAGATTTGTGCTGGACAAAGCGGAGGCGGGACAGGTTTTTCTCCGGGTACTCCGGTTTTCCCTGTCATATTTCATTCCAGCAACACTCTCCATTATCATTTCATAGCATTAATCACTCATTAACAAATCACCTTGGGAGTGGCGACCCCATTGTAATAATAGCCTATATATGTTTCATTCATTACATCCCTGACCCGGTCAATGACTGGAAAACAGGTTGTAGGTTTTCGTTTTCATGTAAATGTAGCAAAGGCTTTTCAGTCTGTCAAACACATAGCAAATACAATGTAAATTAAAACACTAAAAGCATATCTGTAAAACACACACTAACATACAAAGAATTCTTTGTATGTTAGTGTGTGTTTTACAGATATGCTTTTAGTGTTTTAATTTACATTGTATTTGCTATGTGTTTGACAGACTGAAAAGCCTTTGCTACATTTAACTAAGTCAACACTGGAAAACATGGCTTCATTTTTAACAAATTTTCATGTAAATGTCATTGTTACCATAGGTAAATTTTAATATTTCTTTAGTGTTACTCACATCCCCTATCTGGACATTATCCTTGTAACCAACAATCTTTACATACTGCTGACTGAATACTTCTGCCTTTTGAAGATCCTCGCATACACACTCCCCTTGATCATTAATGATTCCTGGAATGAACTTTTTTGAACCTTTTTCTGCCTTAAAGTACCTATACATACACTTCCATTCTTCACTAAATTTTGTATGACCACCAATTATGCTTGCCATCATGTTATCCTTAGCCGACTTCTTTGCTAGATTCAATTTCCTAGTAAGTTCCTTCTATTTCTCCTTACTTCCATAACCATTTCTAAATCTATTTCTTTCCAGTCTGCACCTCCTTCTTAGTCTCTTTACTTCTCTGTTATAATATAGTGGATCCTTACCATTCCTTACCACTTTTAAAGGAACAAACCTATTTCCACATTCCTCAACAATTGCTTTAAACCCATCGCAGAGTCTGTTTACATTTTTTATTTACCGTTTTCCACCGATCATAGTTACTTTTTAAAAACTCCCTCATGCCTGTTTTGTCAACCAAATGGTACTGCCTAATAGTCCTAATTTTAATACCTTCATTTATTTCATTTTTTTAACTACGACAAAACCAGCTTCGTGATCACTAATACCATCGATTACTTCGGTTTCTCTATAGAGCACATCTGGTTTTATCAGCACCACATCCAAAATATTCCTCCCTGTAGGTGGTTCCATCAATTTCTGGATCAGGTGCCCTTCCCATATTAACTTATTTGCCATTTGTTGGTCATGCTTCCTGTCGTTCTCATTACCTTCCGAATTGACATTTGATAAATTGAGATCACCTGGTATTATCACATTCCTTTCCATATCATTTCCAACATAGCTGATTATCTTATCAAATAATTCTGAATCAGCGTCAGCGCTACGCTTTCCCGTTCTGTACACTCCAAAGACATCAAGTTGCCTATTATCTTTAGAGAAGAGCGTTACCCCTAGAATTTCATGTTTTTTATCTTTAACTTTTTCGTAGCTTGTAAATTCTTCTTTCACCAGAATAAATATTCCCCCTCCTACCATTCTTATTCTATCTCTACTATACACACTCCAGTTCCGTGAGAATATCTGTGCATCCATTATATCATTTCTCAGCCATGATTCAACTCCTATTACAATATCTGGTAAGTAGATATCTATTAAATTACTTAATTCGATTCCTTTGTTTACAATGCTTCTACATTTGAGCACTAACGTTTTTCTGTCATCCCTACTTGATTTCCTGTTCCCTGTTCACTTAACACCGCTCCCCAGGCCACCCCGTTTCCCTAAATGTACCTGCCTATAACCCTTCTAAACAAGTTTCCTAACTTAATTTAATCAATGCCATGCCAGTGGCTGAAGAATATTGGAGTCGAATACATTGCTTTATATCATATACAAGGGAGAGTGACTGATACATAACGCGCTGTCTAATTCACGATTTAATACATTTAAGAAGACATCCATTCCAATCATGTTTTCATTAATATGTACACTCTTTGAATCGAGTTTGGACTGGGTAGGAAAAATGCTGTAAAATAAATAAAATATATTATTTACTTATAAAAAGATATTTAAAATTGTATGTTTCTGTCCACATTAGTCCAATATTCTTCATACAGTGTCGCGGATGAGGTAAATGTTTTTTTCTTCCCGAAACCAACCTCTGGTAGTGGAGCAAATAGAGATATAATAAATGACGGTGAGCAATAGAAGAAATTGTCTGTGGCCTATAAATTGGAAAAGTCCAGGTGTTTGCCTAGAAATGAAAATGTGAAGCCACAATAAACATTGTCAGCACGGCCGATGGTGGGTATGGAACTCACGTGTCTCCCGAATGAAAAGCTTGGCTCGACAACTCAGTAGACCTATAACGCGCGTGGCCACTCCGGTCGCCATTAACAATGTGTATGTAGAGTCGAAACCGATGATAAAGACATCAAAGGGGCCGTTATAGGCGATAATCGCACAAACAAGTATTTGCTCAGGATCGAGAAGGCAGTGACTGGTGATGTTTGCGAGTAATTACCTTGCTCAAGTTTTTGTATATAATAGAGGTTCGTAATCGTTACATTAGTGTAAGAGTGATCAGAAGTAAATATTTAGATCACCTGCTACATTCTTGTAAGTAAGATACCTGACATTATTTCCGTGGTCCTTGTGAGAAGTGAAGAACTATACAGATAACCTAAAACCCTTTGTTGACCCACTCAAAATGCCCACCACTGTTGGTAGAGGTCGGCATCTATCGAATTCAATGAATGAAAAAATCAATGATATTTTTCCTCAACAGACACCATGCAAGCCAACAAATAATACTAACAACACCGTAAATAACCCTCAGTTGTATAATAGGCGGATTCAGCCGCCACCTCCACCTGGGGCTCCCAGAGGCCTCCTAAACCTCCACCACAGCCAGAGGCCTCCCAGAGGGCTCCTCCACCTCCACCACAGCCAGAGGCCTCCCAGGGGCCTCCTCCACCACCACCACAGCCAGAGGCCTTCCCAGAGGCCCGCTCCACCACCCGCGGGAAATTTGAATTGGTAAACAAAGCCACGTGCTTTTTGACAGCTATCATCGACAACAACGCATCGCTAACCTCAGTACTGCCATCTTGACGGGCCTAAACATCAGTAGTACCAACTTAACCTAACTAGCGCGAGATTTGTTTTTTGACAGCCACATGCTTTTTGACAGACAACAACGTATCGCGAACCTCAGTGCAGCCATCTTGACGGACCTAAACCTCAGTGCTACCAACTTAACCTCACTAGAGCGAGATTTGAATCGGTAAACAAAGCCACGTGCAGCTGTCATCCGCAATCTTTAATCCAGAGAGCACCGTGCTGCCTTCTTTATTGCAGTAGCTGCAAATTCGTCACCTGTCATCGGCAGTGCTGCCATCTTAACGGGCCTAAACCTTAGTGCTACCAACTTAACCTCACTAGCGCCAGGTTTGAATCGGTAAACAAATCCACGTGCTTTTTTGACAGCTGTCATCCGCCATCTTTAATCTATAGAACACAGTGCTGCCCTCTTTAGCTACTTACCTTTGAAATGTGGTGGCGGATAATTTGAAAAATGATTTTTAACAGCAGCCATCTTTGAGCACCGTGCTGCCCTCTTTAGCTAGATACCTTTGAAATGTGGTGGCAGACAATTCCACGTGACAGCAGCCATCTTTGAGCACAGTGCTGCCCTCTTTGTGGTGGCGGGAAATTCCACATGCTCTTGTTTGGAAACAAACTCACGTGCTTTTTTCTGACAGCTGTCATCCGCCATCTTGCATCACAAACCTCAGTGCTGCACTCTTTAGCTAGATACCTTTGAAATGTGGTGGCGGCAATTTGAAAAATTCTATGTGCTCTTGTTTGGAAACAAAGCCACGTGTTTTTTTCTGACAGCTGTCATCCGCTATCTTTAATCAATAGAGCACTGTGCTGCTATCATGGGGGCAATTTCGTCAGCTGTCATCTGCCATCTTTAATCCACAGAGCACCGTGCTGCCCTTTGTAGTAGAGGGCAATTTGAAAGGTTCTGCTAGCTGTCATCCGCCATCTTTAATCAAGAGAGCACCGTGCTGCCCTCTTTAGCTAGATACCTTTGAAATGTAGTGGCGGCAAATTCGAAGTGCTTTACAAACTCACGTGCTTTTGTCATCCGCCATCTTTAATCCACAGAGCACCGTGCTGCCCTCTGTAGTAGCGGGCAATTTGAAAAGTTCTGTCAGCTATCAACCGCCTTCTTTAATCAAGAGGGCACCGTGCTGCCATCTTTAGCTAGATACCTTTGAAAAGTGGTGACGGCAAATTGAAAAATTCCACGTGCTCTTGTTTGGTAAACAAATTCACGTGCTTTTTGTCAGCTGTCATCTTACATCGCAAACCTCAGTGCTACACTCTTTAGGTACGTACCTTTGAAATATGGTGGCGGATAATTTAAAAAGAAAAATTCTACAGCAGCCATCTCTCGACGCTAATTGCACAAGATAGTGGCTATACATGACTCCTTAAAGGTGCTTATGCAAGATGACCGCTATACATAGGTTCTTATGTGACGCCCTTGGTATGCTTGCGCAAGATGGCAGTTATACAAGGGTCCTTATGAGACGCCCTAGGGATGCTTGCGCAAGATGGCGGTTGCTCTTACGAGGCGGCTTAAGGGTCCACGCACAAGATGGCTAGAGACGCCCTAAGGATGCTTGCACAAGATGGCCGACACAAGATGGCGGCTATACACGACTCCTTACGAGACGTCTTAAGGGTGCTTGCGCATGATGGCTGCTGCTCTTATGAAGAAGGCTAGCTTAGAGGCTAACGTGTCGTGCTAGTTCGATTCGTTAAATTTGGGGCTTAAATGCAAAATGTTAAATATCTCGAAAACGGTGCATCGTAGAGCAAAACGGACAAAATTAATCTGCCCAATACCTAGATTCGCAGTATGAGGAACATCATAGAATATGAAAAATATAGTCTAATGATGGGGTCAACGGTTCGGTTCTACTTAGGCCCTTTGGCATTTGCTCAGTTTTAGCCTGTATTGAAGCGGGTCTTCGTTACATGATCCGATCTAGCTATGGTAGAGAGTATAACGTACCGTGCTGGTTCGATTCATTAAATTTTGGGCTTAAATGCAAAATGTTCAATATCTCGAAAACGGTACATCGTAGAGCAAAACGGACAATTTTTTTCCGCCTAATACCCAGGTTCGCAGTATCAGGAACAAGAAAAACATAGTCTAATGATGAGATCAACGGTTCGATTCCTACTTAAACCCTTTGGCATTGGCAGCTATCTAATTCTACAAGATGGTGGCTGCTCTTATGAGACACAAGATGGCTTGAGACGTCCTAGGGATGCTTATGCAAGATGGCGGACACAAAATAGTGTCTATACATAGCTCCTTATGAGACAGCCTAGGGGTGCTCGCACAAGATGGTGGCTAGTCTTATGAAGAAAGCTAGCTTGGAGGCTACTGCGCAAGATAACGGCTGCTGTTATGCATGCGGTGGAGGGCAATTTGAAACTCTATGTGCAAAATCAACAGAGCACCCTGCTGCCCACTTTGGCTGAAATGTGGTGGCGGATAATTTGAAAAATTATTTTGACAGCTGTCATCTTTAAACAATGGTGACTATACATAGGCTGTTAAAGCCTTATCATTCGCCTCCTCCTCCTCCTCCTCCTCCTCCTCCGCCTCTTATGTCAAGGCATAGTTTTATATCGAACAAGTTTAAACCTGCATCGCGAAGGCAGGCGTGTGCAGCGATAACATTATTGTGCATGTTTAGACTTGCGAAACATTAGAAGAGTAGAATCAAACGCTGTACTCGATACAACATGTGATCAGAATATTGATTGATGTGTTCAGAACACAAAATAAGTGATCAAGACTAGAATCGAACACTGTACTCAATACATCATGTGTTTAGAACATGTCAGCGGATACCCTTGTTCTAAGAAGATCAGATTGAAACATAACAAGACTAGAATCGAACACTGTAATCGATGGTGTTAACTTCAACATATGATCAGAACATTGTTTGATGTGTTCAGAGCAAAAGTACAGTTTTAATGATTTGCTTAGTGTAAAATCAAAAACTATGGAAACACACTGTGCACATATCGCGCAGCTAACTCGCTCAGTAAACGATATTGCAAAACTACAACTTCAGTGATTTGCCTAGTGTAAAAATCAAAAAACACACTGTACCCATACTGCGCAGCTAATTCGCTCGGTAAACGATATAGCAAATTTACAACTTCAAATGATTTACCTTCCATCATTCGTCTTGTGTGAAAATCAGTCGAACAAATTATCGCATAAACATGTAACATGAAACATCAGTCAATCTGTTGGCATGGGTTGCAAGCATGTAGCTTATGAGGGTAGTAAAATTAAACAGAACGCTAGTGCTATAAGAAATACTCTGCTTTTATTTTAGTCCCTTAGCTGTTGAACAAGTTATTACATAAATATGTAACATGAAATATCGGTTCGGAAACATATTGTTTCAATCTGTTGACGTGGGTTATAAGCATGTAGCTTGTGCAGGCGATGGCTACTATGCAAAATGTTGAGCCGAAAAGGAAATAATCGTGATAGGGTATGGAACCCAGGGGTTACGTCTTATCAGAAGGGCTAAAAAGATGAAAGGACTCTTCCGCCTCCTGAGTGCACATTCCTTGGGTAAAGGGCTAATGGGCAAAAGTTCTAATGTGCTAAAGGGCTAATAGGCAAAAGGCTAAAGGGCTAAAGGAGCAGCAACCTCATCGATCGCTATCAGCAAGCACGCTTGTACTTTGTTAGGTGTAGAAAATTAATCTTTATTTGTAAATGGTTTCATGTTCTGAACAAGGAATGGAACCTAGGGGTTACGTCTTACTTAATAAAATCCCCGAGGTGCGATGAGTTACGTTTTTTCGAACTAGTGTTTTGAACACTGAACTTTTCAAGATGATAGCAGAGAGTTTAGCAATGTTCTGTTGTTGGATTATAAATTCCGCGCTACAACATGCATAAGGTGGTAGCCTTGAGGTTTACCGCCGTAAAGATGACAAGAGTGAGGTTAGCAATGTCCCGTTGTTGGATTTTAAATTCCACACTATAACTTTCATAAGGTGGCAGCCTTGAGGTTTACCGCCGTAAAGATGGCAGCAGTGAGGTTAGCGACGCTCTATTGTCCTTCAAAGTGAGGTTAGGGTTCGTCAAGAAGACAGCTGTGAAAAAAACACGTGGCTATGTTTACCAAACAAGAGCACGTGGTCGGGACGCCACGGTCACGTAATCAATCCTTAGCTCTACATCGTTAAGAGCAGCACTAGGATTAGCTATGTTTAAAAATCTTGGGAACAGAGCAGCAGTATGAATAGCCATGTTTTAAACCGTGTACACATCACCTATCGATTTTGCTTGCATCAAATATCGCACTAATCTTCTTCCGCTATCTTAGCGTAACATATACGCATGAAATTGAAGTACGAAGAATAGCCATGTTTCAAAGCGTGTACAGATAACCTATTGATTTTGCATAAATCGACTATCATACTAAACTTTTTTCACTAGATTGTACTGCTATCTTAGCATAACCTATACGTATGAACTTAAGGTACAGAGAATAGCCTTGTTTCAAAGCGTGCACACATTACCTATTAATTTTACATGAATCGACTATCATACTAAACTTTTTCACTAGATTTTACTGCTATCTTAGCATAACCTATACGTATGAACTTAAGGTACAGAGAATAGCCATGTTTCAAAGCGTGTACACAGTATCTATCGATTTTGCATGCTTCAAATATCGCACTAACTTCTTCCGCTATCTTAGCATAACCTATACGCATGAAATTAAAGTACAAAGAATAGCCATGTTTCAAAGCGTGCACACATTACCTATTGATTTTACATGAATCGACTATCATACTAAACTTCTTCCGGTAGATTGTACCGCTATGTTAGCATATCCTATACGCATGAACTTAAAGTACGCAGAATAGCCATGTTTAAAAGCGTGTACACATTACCTATCGATTTTGCATGCATCAACTATCACACTAAACTTCTTCTACTACATTGTGCTGCTGTCTTAGCATAACCTATACGCACGAACTTAAAGTACAAAGAATAGCCATGTTTCACAGCGTGTACACAGCATCTATCGATTTTGCATGCATCAGCTATCGTACTAAACTTCTTCCGCTAGATTGTACTGCTATCTTAGCATAACCTATACGCATGAACTTAAAGTACAAGGAATAGCCATGTTTAAAAGCGTGTACACATCACCTATCGATTTTTCATGCATCGACTATCATACTAAATTTTTCCGCTAGATTGTGCTGCTATCTTAGCATAACTTATACGCATGAACTTAAACTACAAAAAATAGTCGTGTTTCAAAGCGTGTACACATCACCTATCGATTTTGTATGCATCGACTCTTATACTAAACTTCTTCCGATAGATTGTGCTGCTATCTTAGCATAACTTATGTGCATGAACTTAAAGTACAAAGAATAACCATGTTTCAAAGCGTGTACACATCACCCTGAACTTCTTCCGCTAGATTGTACTCCTATCTTAGCATAGCCTATACGCACGAACTTAAAGCAAAAAGAAATAACGATGTTTAACAGCGTGTACACAGCACCTATTGATTTTGCATGCATCGACTATTTTTTACCGCCAGAGTGTACAACGATCGCATATGTGTATTGCTAACGTATGTGTATAAAGTTAAAGCACAAAGAATAGCTATGTTCCAAAGCGCGTACACATCACCTATCGATTTTGCATGCATCGACTATCGTACTAAACTTCTGCCGCTATAGTGTACAACGTTCGCAATTGTGTGCTGCTACCTATGTGCGTGAACTTAAAGCACAAAGAATAGCGCGTACACATCACCTGTCAATTTTTCACGCATTAACTCTTGTACTAAACTTCTTCCACTAGAGCGTGCGATCATTGCTTTTGCGTGCTGCAATCTTAACATAACCTACGTGCACGAACTTAAAGCACAAAGAATAGCCAAGTTCAAAGCGTGTACACATCACCTATCGATTTTGCATGCATCGTCTTTCATACTAAACTTTTTCTACTAGAGCGTGCAACAAACTTATAAGTATGCTGCTAACTTAGTATAACTTATACGCATTAACTTAAAGCATAAAGAATAGCGATGTATAAAAATCTTGTGAACATAGCAGACGCAGTAAGAATAGCAATGTTTTAAAAGCGTGTACGCATTGCCTATCGATTATACACCCATCAACTAGAGTACTAAACTTCTCCCGCTAGAGTGTACTGCTATCTTACCATAACCCATGTGCACGAATTTAAAGCACGAAGAATAATTATGTTTCAAAGAGTGTACACATCACCAATCGATTTTGCATGCATCAACTATCGTACTAAACACATCCCGCTAGAATGTACAACGTTCACATGTGTTTATGCTGCTACTTTACCATGACCTATGCGAACGAACTTAAAGCACAAAGAATAGCTATGTTTGAAAATCTTGCGAACATAGTAGAAGTAAGAATAGCAAGGTTTAAAAGCGTGTACATATCACCTTTTGATAATGCATACATCAACTATCGTACTAAACAACTTCTACGCGAGCGTGCGACCATCGCTTGTACGTGTGCTGCTATCTTAACATAACCTATGTGCACGAACTTAAAGCATAAAAAATAGTTATGTGTAAAAATTTTGTGAACATAGCAGAGTGTTTACTACGTAGGTGTAGACATTGAACTTTGCATGCTGAAGCAGCATACTACGTGACCGTGACGTCCCGACCACGTGCTCTTGTTTGGTAAACATAGCCACGTGCTTTTTTGACAGCTGTCTTCTTGACGAACCCTAACCTCACTTTGAAGGACAATAGAGCGTCGCTAACCTCACTGTTGCCATCTTTACGGTGGTAAACCTCAAGGCTGCCACCTTATGAAAGTTATAGCATGGAATTTAAAATCCAAGAACGGAACATTGCTAACCTCACTCTTGTCATCTTTACGGCGGTAAACCTCAAGGCTGCCACCTTATGCATGTTGTAGCGCGGAATTTATAATCCAACAACAGAACATTGCTAAACTCTCTGCTATCATCTTGAAAAGTTCAGTGTTCCAAACACTAGTTCGAAAAAACGTAACTCATCGCACCTCGGGGATTTTATTAGGTAAGACGTAACCCCTAGGTTCCATTCCATGTTCAGAACATGAAACCATTTACAAATAAATATTAATTTTCTACACTTAACAAAGTACAAGCGTTCTTGCTGATAGCGATCGATGAGGTTTTTGCTCCTCTAACCCTTTAGCCCTTTTGCCTATTAGCCCTTTAGCCCATTAGCCCTTTTGCCCATTAGCCCTTTAGCCAAGGAATGTGCAGTAAGGAGGCGGAAGATTCCTTTCGTCCTTTTTTGCCTTTCTGATAAGACGTAACCCCTGGGTTCCATACCCTATCACGATTTTTTTTCGGCTCAGCATTTTGCATAGTAGACCTCGCCTGCACAAGCTACATGCTTATAACCCAAGGTAGTTAGAGTAAAAGGTAGGGATCACGCGAAGGTCTCCCCACCACGCTTGGCCGTCGATGACGTCAACATGAACCCTCAGCGCCTTGTCTTCTGTATGAGGTAGGCTAATACACTGCTGTAAGCTATTCTGTTTTAGCCACAAGTTAGAGATAAGAGAACTTCATTGATATTTTAACATCGCCTAAGAAAATGCATTCCACTCCACTATTACAGTAGAGTAATACTAGGAGATCAAATACAGTGTGATTCCAGCAGCGTTTCTGAAGTATTTCGATCTGTATCAAAGGTTGTAACAATGCTAAGACATTGATCGCAGTGGAATGGCCATTCCATATGTTCATGTTCTCAACACCTATGATAACAATAACAAGGGACTCCAATTGTTACAGACTCGAACATTAAAGCTTGATGACTGCAAGAAATATGTCCGTTGTTACACGCAGTATTGGGAAACTATATACACTGTCAACAACACAAACAGCAAATGTTAGGAAACTGTCCACAACACAAACAGTACAGTAAATGTTCTCTTCCAAGTGCCAGGAAATGACAAATTCCACGTTAACATTAGGTAGGCCATATTAATGTGCCTGTATATTAACATTCTTAGCACTGGTTTCATATACAACATAATAAACTGCCTTTCATAAAAAACAGGTATGTTATACACAAAGAATAATGCTGATATTAAAACAAAAAGAATATCAAAGACACTTATCCATAGCATCAGTGGAATTTCTTTGCTTTTCTTCTTTCTTTATCGGTGTTGTATTAACTGAAACCCGGTCTCTTCATTGTCTTACTTTTGTTTAAAGCGTCCATTCGAATGAAAGAACGACTTCTCACGAAGCAACTTGGAAGCTCATAAATTTCGGGGAATTTCTTTTTCAGGATATCCGTAAGGTTTGTGGTGATGTTAGAACCGTCTTTCAGTTCTTTCCCGTGGTAAAATTGAAACTACCGAGCTCGATAGCTGTAGTCGCTTAAGTGCGGCCAGTATCCAGTATTAGGGAGATTGGGTTCGAAACCCACTGTCGGCAGCCCTGAAGATGGTTTTCCGTGGTTTCCCATTTTCACACCAAGCAAATGCTGGGGTTGTACCTTAATTAAAGCCAAGGACGCTTCCTTCCCACTCGTAGCCCTTTCCTGTTCCATCGTCGCCGTAAGACCTATCTGTGTCGGTGCGACGTAAAGCGACTTGCAAAAAAAAATTGGGACTCTTTTTGAAATTTAATTTCTACCCCTTGTAGTTTGACCTGTCTTTTCTCCGTAATTACTTTCTATATCGAGGTTCTTCTTCTTTATCCTAAAAGCTATATAGCCAGTGAAGTCTTCAAGCAGCTCCTTGGTTTCACGACTGTCCTCGAGCTGTTTTACTAGATCTTCAAGAGCTTTAACGAACTCTTGCTCATCCTCCGATAAAAGATTGGATGTTGTGGGCTCAACGCTGGCCTTCAGACTGGCACACGATATCCGAGTTTTGATGGAGTTCATCAGTACATATTTGGGCGTAGTATTTCATAATCTTTCAGAGAACAGTTGGAAATTCTTATCGCCTCGGCAGCATTGAGGCTAGAAGCAATGATTTCACCTTTCGCGTCACAGCTGTCGGAAGCGGATCGTCATAAAGCCTTCCGAACCCACGAAGCTGAGAAAGATAGCTTTCGATAATGTCTTGATTACTTCTGTCACCATTTATTTACGTCAGTGGTTTTAGGGAATACATGAAAGTGTATGTTTCGTTCCTTCGCGTGCCTGCTATGATTTGTGCAACCTGCAATGGCATGACAAAGCATACTGAAAAGTGTACACTGTTACTGTTTTTTACGTTTTATCTCATAAAATTAATACACACGGTTTCTTATACACCACAGATATGTTATTATCGTGTATTATTAGCACCTAGCTTCTGCGTGTACAGCGATTCTTTTTCGAACTACCTCTATCTCATTCAGAGCAGATTCAACGCGAGGGTCCTGCGTGACGTCACAACTCTGCTTTGCCACTGCGCACCTCTCTCGTGATCCCTACCTTGTAATCTACGTACCTTGCTTATAACCCACGTCAACAGATTGAAACAATATGTTTCCGAACCGATATTTCATGTTACATATTTATGTTTTTTTTTGCTAGGGGCTTTACGTCGCGCCGACACAGATAGGTCTTATGGCGACGATGGGATGGGAAAGGCCTAGGAGTTGGAAGGAAGCGGCCGTGGCCTTAATTAAGGTACAGCCCCAGCATTTGCCTGGTGTGAAAATGGGAAACCACGGAAAACCATTTTCAGGGCTGCCGATAGTGGGATTCGAACCTACTATCTCCCGGATGCAAGCTCACAGCCGCGCGCCTCTACGCGCACGGCCAACTCGCCCGGTACATATTTATGTAATAACTTGTTCAACAGCTAAGGGACTTAAATGTAAGTAGAGTATTTCTTATAGCACTAGCGTTCTGTTTAATTTTACTTCCCGCATAAGCTACATGCTTGTAACCCATGCCAACAGACTGACTGATATTTCATGTTACATGTTTATGCGATAATTTGTTCGACTGATTTTCACACAAGACGAATGATGGAAGGTGAATCATTTGAAGTTGTAAATTCGCTACATCGTTTACCGTGCGAATTAGCTGCGCAGTATGTGTACAGTGTTTTTTAATTTTTATACTAGGCAAATCATTGAAGTTGTAGTTTTGCAATATCGTTTACTGAGCGAGTTAGCTACGCGATATGTGCACAGTGTGTTTCCATATTTTTTTTTGATTTTACACTAAGCAAATCATTAAAACTGTACTTTTGCTCTGAACACATCAAACAATGTTCTGATCATATGTTGAAGTTAACAACATCGATTACAGTGTTCGATTCTAGTCTTGTTATTTTTCAATCTGATCTTCTTAGAACAAGGGTATCCGCTGACATGTTCTAAACACATGATGTATTGAGTACAGTGTTCGATTCTAGTCTTGATCACTTATTTTGTGTTCTGAACACATCAATCAATATTCTGATCACATGTTGTATCGAGTACAGCGTTTGATTCTACTCTTCTAATGCTTCGCAAGTCTAAACATGCACAATAATGTTATCGCTGCACACGCTTGCCTTCGCGATGCAGCTTTAAACTTGTTTGATATAAAACTATGCCTTGACATAAGAGGCGGAGGAGGAGGAGGAGGAGGAGAATGATAAGGCTTTAACAGCCTATGTATAGTCACAATTTTTAAAGATGACAGCTGTCAAAAGAATTTTTCAAATTATCCGCCACCACATTTCAGCTAAAGAGGGCACATTTTGCACATAGAATTTCAAATTGCCCTCCACCGCATGCATAACAGCAGCCGTTATCTTGCGCAGTAGCCTCTAAGCTAGCTTTCTTCATAAGACTAGCCGCCATCTTGTGCGAGCACCCCTAGGCTGTCTCATAAGGAGCTATGTATAGTCACTATTTTGTGCCCGCCATCTTGCATAAGCATCCCTAGGACGTCTCAAGCCATCTTGTGTCTCATAAGAGCAGCCACCATCTTGTAGAATTAGATAGCTGCCAATGCCAAAGGGTTTAAGTAGGAATCGAACCGTTGATCTCATCATTAGACTATGTTTTTCTTGTTCCTGATACTGCGAACCTGGGTATTAGGCGGAAAAATTTTGTCAGCTTTGCTCTACGATGTACCGTTTTCGAGATATTGAACATTTTGCATTTAAGCCCCAAATTTAATGAATCGAACAAGCACGGTACGTTATACTCTCTACCATAGCTAGACCTGATCATGTTACGATGACTCGCTTCAATACAAGCTAAAACAGAGCAAATGCCAAAGGGCCTAAGTAGGAACCGAACCGTTGATCCCATCATTAGACTATGTTTTTCTTATGCTATCATGTTCCTCATACTGCGAATCTAGGTATTGGGCAGATTAATTTTGTCCGTTTTGCTCTACGATACGCCGTTTTCGAGATATTTAACATTTTGCATTTAAGCCCCAAATTTAACGAATCGAACTAGCACGACACGTTAGCCTCTAAGCTAGCTTTCTTCATAAGAGCAGCAGCCATCATGCGCAGGCACCCTTAAGGCGTCTCGTAAGGAGTCGTGTATAGCCGCCATCTTGTGTCCGCCATCTTGTGCAAGCATCCTTAGGGCGTCTCTAGCCATCTTGTGCAAGGACCCTTAAGCCGCCTCATAAGAGCAACCGCCATCTTGCGCAAGCATCCCTAGGGCGTCTCATAAGGAGCCTTTTATAACTGCCATCTTGCCCAAGCATACCAAGGGCGTCACATAAGAACCTATGTATAGCGGTCATCTTGCATAAGCACCTTTAAGGAGTCATGTATAGCCACTATCTTGTGCAATTAGCGTCGAGAGATGGCTGCTGTAGAATTTTTCTTTTTAAATTATCCGCCACCATATTTCAAAGGTATGTACCTAAAGAGTGTAGCACCGAGGTTTGCGATGTAAGATGACAGCTGACAAAAAACACGTGAGTTTGTTTACCAAACAAGAGCACGTGGAATTTTTCAATTTGCCGTCACCACTTTTCAAAGGTATCTAGCTAAAGATGGCAGCACGGTGCCCTCTTGATTAAAGAAGGCGGTTGATAGCTGACAGAACTTTTCAAATTGTCCGCTACTACAGAGGGCAGCACGATGCTCTGTGGATTAAAGACGGCGGATGACAAAAGCACGTGAGTTTGTAAAGCACTTCGAATTTGCCGCCACTACATTTCAAAGGTATCTAGCTAAAGAGGGCAGCACGGTGCTCTCTTGATTAAAGACGGCGGATGACAGCTAGCAGAACTTTTCAAATTGCCCGCTACTACAAAGGGCAGCACGGTGCTCCGTGGATTAAAGATGGCGGATGACAGCTGTCAGAAAAAACACGTGGCTTTGTTTCCAAACAAGAGCACATAGAATTTTTCAAATTGCCGCCACCACATTTCAAAGGTATCTAGCTAAAGAGTGCAGCACTGAGGTTTGTGATGCAAGATGGCGGATGACAGCTGTCAGAAAAAAGCACGTGAGTTTGTTTCCAAACAAGAGCATGTGGAATTTCTCGCCACCACAAAGAGGGCAGCACTGTGCTCAAAGATGGCTGCTGTCACGTGGAATTGTCTGCCACCACATTTCAAAGGTATCTAGCTAAAGAGGGCAGCACGGTGCTCAAAGATGGCTGCTGTTAAAAATCATTTTTCAAATTATCCGCCACCACATTTCAAAGGTAAGTAGCTAAAGAGGGCAGCACTGTGTTCTATAGATTAAAGATGGCGGATGACAGCTGTCAAAAAAGCACGTGGATTTGTTTACCGATTCAAACCTGGCGCTAGTGAGGTTAAGTTGGTAGCACTAAGGTTTAGGCCCGTTAAGATGGCAGCACTGCCGATGACAGGTGACGAATTTGCAGCTACTGCGATAAAGAGGGCAGCACGGTGCTCTCTGGATTAAAGATGGCGGATGACAGCTGCACGTGGCTTTGTTTACCGATTCAAATCTCGCTCTAGTGAGGTTAAGTTGGTAGCACTGAGGTTTAGGTCCGTCAAGATGGCTGCACTGAGGTTCGCGATACGTTGTTGTCTGTCAAAAAGCACGTGGCTGTCAAAAAACACGTGGATTTGTTTACCCTTTCAAATCTCGCGCTAGTTAGGTTAAGTTGGTACTACTGAAGTTTAGGCCCGTCAAGATGGCAGTCTGAGGTTAGCGATGCGTTGTTGTCGATGATAGCTGTCAAAAAGCACGTGGCTTTGTTTACCAATTCAAATTTCCCGCGGGTGGTGGAGCGGGCCTCTGGGAAGGCCTCTGGCTGTGGTGGTGGTGGAGGAGGCCTCTGGGAGGCCTCTGGCTGTGGTGGAGGTGGCCTCTGGAAGGCCTCTGGCTGTGGTGGAGGTGGAGGAGGCCTCTGGGAGCCCGAGGTGGAGGTGGCGGCCAAATCCGCCTATTATACTACTACCCTCCACATCCTAACAGTGCATCGGGTAACCAAATGACAACCGTCACAATTAGGCCTAGTAACGAACGTAATTCAAGGTTAAGCTATTCTGCTGCAATACAGTCGCACCCCTCCAGAGAACAAGCTATTGTAATCGAATCTCATGACGGGTTCAGTATCAAGGATAAGTGCTAGCTATAGGTAAACTTACAACCCCTAGCTACATTCGGTTGTTTCACGTATATCGAACGGAAGGATATGCATCTTTCTCTCTAGTAAGAAAAATGTCGAAGATCTGATATTGACAAACCGTAAGATCTTAATAAACAATGTATCACTGGAAATACGACCCCTGGTAACAAAAAACAAGCGTATTATATTATCCAACGTCTGTCCTGTGATCCCAAACCATGTTATTGAAGAGGAATTGTTAAAACTCGGTGTGAAAATCATGTCTAGGATTACCCCAATCAGAGCAGGTTTGTCAATTCCAGGATTTTCCCACATTTTAAGCTTTCGAAGACAAATGTACATTCAAAATGAAGACTTTGATAAACTCCCCGAATCCCTTCATCTCGAATACGATGGTACAAACTACTGGATTTACCTATCATCCGACTCACCCACTTGTTTTCTTTGCCATACCGAAGGACATCTGGCCAAAGATTGTCCTAACAATGTATCACTTCCAAAAGATGAATCCTCTTCGAATAATTTTCCTCAGCTCCAAGAGATTTCACAAAAGTCACAGGTCGAAAACCCCAAAACAGACATCGGTACTTCTAGCTCTTCTAACTCGCTCCAAAAATATAGGCCTACTCAAGAAGCCATTTCAATGACCAACCCTGACTTAGCACTTAGCCATGTCTGTAATGATCCTCCCTCCTCCAGAATTCAAATTGAGAGAGAAATTGCAGCACATATGGAAACACACGCCACCCCTACAACAGTGAATTTTCCTGGATGTAAAAGGCCAATTTCACTAGCTAGCAGTGAAACAACTAATCCAAATCCTCCTGATAGCAACAAATCCATACTGGCCTCTCCTGAACAAATCGAAAACCGTAAGACAAATCACACTTCCAAGAAACCCAAGACAGACACGCAAAAATCAATAAGTGATATGCTCCTGCCAGTAAAACAAGTTCTGGAAGCCGACCCATCAATATTCCCCTTCAGCTACCTACAGCTCCAGTCCTTCTTTGAAAATACAGTTGGTGCCAAGGACATATCAGAAATTGCTTCAAACTACACACAAGAGATAGAAGGTCTTGCTAAAGCCCTTCAAAACTCTATCCTTACTATACCGATAAAAGCATAAAAAACAAAAGCACTCGAATAGTAAAAAACTACTGAAATCCGCCTGTCAAAGTGAAGACCCAACGCATATCAATGTAACGCCAGACTAATCCAGTGACGACAATTCCTTCCCAGTATAACAATGGAGATAAACCTCGTTCTGCTTTTGATCATTATTCTGGTAACATTACTCCAATGGAATCTTAACAGTTTACGATGACAGAATATCTACAACTCCTAATAAACAAACACCAACCATCTGTTATCTGTCTCCAAGAAACAAACTTTCAGAACGACTTTGCTGCAAATCTAAGATTCTACAATGTCTACCACAAAAATGGAACTAATGTGAATCATGCGAGTGGAGGAGTAGCTACTTATATCAAAAACAATATCTATGCCAAAGAAATTCCTGTTAACACTAATTTGGAAGCTGTAGCAATTTCAGTCCATCTACCGCCTTCTCTATATATCTGCAATGTTTATATTCCAAACAGTTATTTGTTTCAAGGTGACGATCTACAAAACCTTATCCACCAACTACATAAACCATTCATCCTAGTAGGCTACTTCAACAGCCACAACATTTTATGGGGTAGCTATAGTTCTGATGCAAGAGGAAAAGAGATAGAAAAGATACTTGATGAATTTGATTTAATTCTAATGAACTCTACTGCTCCAACTCGCTTTGACATAGCCCACGGCACCTGTAGTAGTATAGACCTAACCATCTGCACACCGGACGTAGCAACCCTTTTCAACTGGTCTGTTTATTCAACACTCCAAGGAAATAGTGACCACTTCCCGATACTAATCAATAATGAAAATTCTTCTGTCAACTCCTCATTTATCAACAAGTCTAAATGGAACTTAAATAAGGCAGATTTGACGAAATTTAGGCAGACAGTCAACAATCACTTAAAAGACTTAACCCCTCCAAATGATTTCCCTTCTAAGCACATAAATACCATTGTTCAAGATTTCACAGAAGTTCTTGTTAAATCTGCGGACATGGGTGTTCCAAAAGTAATCTCAAATTCCTTTAAGAATACAGTACCTTGGTGGAATGACACTTATAAGGAGGCTATTAAGAATAAGAATCATGCTTTCTACCTCTACAAAAGAAAACCCACACCTGAAAATAAAGCCCAATTTCAGAAATATAGAGCAATCGCTCGAAAAGAAATTAAACTCAGCAAAAAGAATTCATGGCTATCATTTGTCTCCTCGCTAAGTTCCCAAAACCCACAAAAGGAAATGTGGAATGAACTGCAAAGAATAAATGGCAAATATAATCACTTCTACAATACTTCCCTCAGAAACTCTGTTGATGGAACCTTCATAAACAAACCTCAAAACATCGCTGATAAATTAGCTGACACATTTGCCGAGATCTCTAGTAACAAAAATTATGATCCCGAATTTCTCCATACAAAGAAATCCAGTAAACCCATTGACCTAAGGAAAGCCATCTCTGAACCCAACTATAATCTAAATGATGCTTTTCAACTACAGGAAATAATTACTGAACTTGACAAATGTGGCAAATCTAGTCCTGGCCCAGATACGGTCCCTTATGAATTTCTAAAACAGCTTCCACTAAGTGCAATAAATTATCTTCTGGCCATTTTCAACCACATATGAAGCTCTAAGACATTTCCTGACCAATGGCGAAATGCCATTGTAGTTCCAATACCCAAACCAGGGAAAGACAACTCAATTGCAGAAAATTATCGCCCTATTGCTTTAACTAATGCGATGTGTAAACTCATGGAGAAAATATTCAACAAAATATTACGCTGGTATCTCGAGCACATAAATTTCTTCAGTAATGTGCAAAACGGGTTCCGTAAAGCACACTCCACAACAGACACTTTGATAAGTCTGGAATCTGAAATACAGGAAGCGTTCCTCAATAACCAACACCTAATAGCAGTCAGTTTAGATATTAATAAGGAATATGATATGGTATGGAAAGACTATGTAATCAAAGTACTAATGACACATAATATATCTGGAAACATCCTATATTACATTTATAATTTTCTCCAAATGCGCCGAATTAAAGTTAGAGTAAATGGAATGCTGTCAAAGGAAGTAGTAATCAACAATGGAGTCCCATAAGGATCAGTTATCAGTGTAACACTGTTTCTTGTGACAATTATAGGTATAGTCTCTAATATCCACTCACCAGTTAAGCGTTGCCTTTTTGCTGACGATTTGATAATCTTCTGCCCAGGGAAAAACATTACGACGACTCAACTCCTATTACAAGAATCAATTGTAAATATTCAAAACTGGACTAAAACCACAGGATTCAAATTTTCTAAAACTAAAACCAAATGTATTCTCTTATCATGAAAATTCTCTCAGCAAAAAACTGGGGAGCAGACTACCATGTCCTAATGAACACATACAGAGCCACAATCAGAGCCAAACTGGATTATGGCAGTATAGTATATTGTTCTGCCAGACCATCTACTCTTAAGATCCTTGATACCATCCAATCTTCAGCTCTTCGAATTGTCCTAGGAGCCCACCGCACCAGCCCCATAGCTAGTATAGAGATTGAAGCCAACGAACCACCACTTGAAATCAGACGTAAACAGCTAAGTTTGACATACGCACTCAAGACAGCTGGTACAAGTAACCAACACTTGAAAAAACACCTAATTTCAAAGAGACATAAAGGAAAACTAACTGGATCTCAACCCCAACACTTTAACATCAGGATATCCAATCTTCTCAAAGAACTAAACCTCAGCTTTCCACCCATTTTATTTCCACACAACTCACTAGATACCTCTCCATGGAAAACTCATTTGCCTCCAGTCACCTGGGAATTGAACAACAATCTTAAAGCTCAAACTGACACAGCAAAATCCCAACAGTTATTTAATGAAATTTGTAATAGATACTCATCATATAGTGCAATTTATACTGATGGATCAAAATTCAATGAGAGAAATGGTTGTGCAGTGAAATATAAAGACTATAGTAAGCTATACAGATTACCAGATCTTTTCACAGTTTTCGCAAGTGAACTGTATGCTCTTAAACAGGCCATGATTCATATTTCAAAAGCAAGCTACAATAACTCATTCATAATATTCTCTGATTCCAAAAGTGCATTAACTTCAGTAACAAATCCATCAACAACACACCTCCTTGTTAAAAAAATTCAAGATCAAGATTGCAGGAAAAAATGTTATTTTTATGTGGATACCATCTCACAGAGGAATACCAGGCAACGAATCAGCTGATCAAGCAGCAAAAGAAGCTACTAGTCCTCCAATCAACGACCATCAAATTGCCACGCCACATTCTGATATCATCGCTTATATCAAAATCAAACTACACGAACAATGGAAAATGAACTGGCTTAAAACTTCCTCTAGCAAACTCCAGAAAATTAAAATGATATCCACAAGAACATATCCTCTCCAAAACCTCACCAGACATGAACAATTCTTAATCTCCCGACTAAGGATAGGACACACGAAGATCACCCACAACTATCTCCTAGAAAAGAAACAACCTCCCACCTGCAGCAAATGTAACTGCTCTCTCACTGTCAAGCATATCATCTCAGAATGTCAACTGTATGACCATTGGCGCCAACACCACAACATACCTAAGGAAATGGAACTGACACTGTCTTCTCCAGCACTGAGTCATCAAGTCATCAACTTCCTCAAAGACACTGACTTGCACTCCAAAATGTAATTACATTAGGTCTATACTTATTTTTTCTTTACATTTTATAATTACAATATTATTATTATTATTATTATTATTATTATTATTATTATTATTATTATTATTATTATTATTATAATTATTATTATGTAATCATATGTAAGAGTCGCGATAAGACCTTGGAGTTAAAGCGACTATAAACAACCCTAATTAAAAAAAAGTATTTGTTTGCTGGTTGCTAAAATTTGAGTTTTAGCAGTTGCCTACGTAATATACAAGGCCTGCAAGAACGGGCGATTTTCCGTCAGAATAGCGGGTAAATTTAGGTTAGTCTTACAGTTAGAAGTCTGGGTTACGGGCTATCAGTGGCTTAGAGCCGTAACTTGGTATATGATTCGCATTAAATGCGTGATATATTTGCAGTGTATTAATGGTTTTCATGGTATCTTCTGGCGTGCTATAGCTGTGCGAATTATAGAACCTATTATCGTTTTTCCTTCATTAATTACAGCTTTAACAATGTTACATCTTATTCCGTATATAAGTTGGTTTCGATCCGCTTGGTTATTTTGTAATTTGATGATGGTGATGCTTGTTGTTTTAAGGGGCCTAAAGTCTAGGTCATCGGTCCCGATTTATTTTTAGTTTATTCATATAATTTATATTGACGGAGCAAAGTGGCCTTGAGTTCAACAGCGGGTAGTTGTAATAGCCGTGAAGCTCTGCAGTCGGGAGGTGGAGTGCCTGGTTTCGACCGTCGACTAACATAAGAAGGGTTGTCCGTGGTTTTCTCTTCTCCTACACCAAGACAAATTTTGAGGACATATCTTTCTATTGGCCAGAGGCGCCACCCCATCACCGGCTCCGCACCGTAAATCACGGCTTCAAATCACCTTGGATTGAGAATGTGCGTAACCTCTAGACGACCTTAATCTATCAGGGCACGAAATGAAAATATTTAATAGTAGTAAAAATGTATAGGTTATTTCTTCGTCTACTTCTGTACCAAAACACCAAGACTGTGTTTAGTAATTTTATGGTAGCGACGAACAGTGTGGTGTTACTGTCAATACTGTGATAATTATTGTAGGGCCAAGTCATGTAATGTACATTTCGTGCACAATATTGGAATGCGAGTAAAGTACAGATGATAAAAATGGTGTACTGCTTTGTTCAAACAGTGAAAAGAAAGAAAAATGTGGCGTTCCATATGTTTCTTACTGTCCAACCTTACTACAGAAGTGGAAAATAGCCGTTTCTAGTTTTTATTTAGTTTTTTATGGTCACCAGCAAGACCGTCGAAAGTGAATAGCAAGCATTTCCTTCAGCCTGACTTTAGTGTTAGACTCACAAAGAAGATGCTTCTTCCAAATAAATTATCATCCAAATTTAGTGGTTACCCTACTCATGAACAAGTATATGCCAAACGCAGAAGTTATCCGACCCCAGATTAGATTCATCTAAACCAGAAATAATTCAATCAATGGCAGCTTCACCTACGTAGAAATATGTCAACATCTCATGGCAAAAGTAAAAATTCTGCTATCCACCCCAACTCCAAAAGCATCCCGAAGAGCTAAATACAATAGAAACAAAAGGAAACCTATCTTGCTGAGGATGTCAATTGAGAGATATAAGAAAGTAGTTTATAAGCTACGACAGAACTGAAAAACATAAAATCTGAGAAGGTGGACGCAACAAAATATAGAAGAAAGTAGATCAGCTAAAACCGTACGCAAAGGAAAACGTCAAATTTGGTGAGACTGCTTTGAAGAAAAAATGTTTTGTGGCATACAAAAGAAGTTAATAGTTACATTTTAATTAGATCGTCGCTTAAAACTTCCACACAGGAATACACTAAAAAGTGACCTCCGCTACACTAATGGAGTGGCTTGAACAGCTTGAAAATGTAAGCCATTTTTCAAAATATTATAGATCGACAGGTATGGAATAAGTATAGGTGATTTAAACCGATTTACTTTTTGTTAACTTTTTTCTTCCTTATAATAGGCTTATCAGGTGAACATCAACATACTTGTGTTCTTTCCCATTTAAGAGCATTGTGTAAGTCAGCCCATAAAGATGACATCTAGCGGCGTATTTTGAAACTCGCCGCCGACGCCATCAGCTGGCCAGCATTTCCATGCCTTGTATATCACGTAGGCAATGGTTTTAGCCGCCACATCTACATGGTTAATTAATGGAATAAAGTGAAAACTTCAAGAAACATAAGCGAAGTGCGAAGAGTATTGGAGGAATGGGCCTGACATAATTTTTTTCTTCTAATGTTTGCATAGTACCACTGCCTTCG
Organism: Anabrus simplex; assembly: GCF_040414725.1. Lineage (NCBI taxonomy): Eukaryota > Metazoa > Arthropoda > Insecta > Orthoptera > Tettigoniidae > Anabrus > Anabrus simplex. Next base: position 6,026,190 of record NC_090265.1, read on the forward strand.
TAATGTTCAGGCCGTACTGCAGAAAGCGCGCCAAGCCGATCATCTGATCAATTGAGGCAGGCCAAGCGAATGTTACAAAGTGTACTTGTGGATGTAGTTCATAAAGTTTATGAGCATTCTGTGGATGATTGTGACGGATGAAAGACAGAACTTTATATTTAATTATACTGCAGGTTTCTTTTCTAATTTTCTTCTTCTTCTTCTTCTTCTTCTTCTTCTTCTTCTTGCGTTCCGGCCTTCTAAGGACCACGTTACAATTTCAATTGTTCCTCCTTAGTTGTTCTTTCCTTTTCTTCCAATATTCTTTCATTGTTTCACTATGTCTCTTTTTCCTGTCATCAGTCCACTTTGTGCCTGTTTTCTTTTCCTTCCTCCCTTGGAATCCTTCCATTTGTAAGACTTTCTTCCTAAACATCTTTCTTTCCAATAATTCTTCTCGTATTTTGTTCCTTTCCAGGTCTTTCTTGACTTCTTGAATCCAGGTGGTAGTTGATTTCTTTTCCCAAAAGTACTTGAAGATTCGTTTAGTTAGTCTATTGTCATCCATTCTGTAAATGTGTCCAAGAAATAGCAATCTCCTTTTTCTTATTGTTTCTGATATGTTTTCTACGTTCTGGTAAATGTCATTGTTACTTCTTAATTTCCAAAACTCTGGAATTCTTAGAGGACCTAATATTTTCCTTATAATTCTCCTTTGTAATATTTCTAATTTACCAAGCTTGTAGTTCAGTGCTAGACATTCGCTGGCATAAAGGCATTCTGGTTTCACTACTGTGTTGTAGTGCTTTATTTCAAGTTTTCTTGATAAGCACTTTTTGTTGTAAGTATTCTTAGTTATACCGTACGCTCTTTCCATCTCTTGTATCCTCTCCTCTATAGCAGATTTTTCTAAACCATTTTCTTGAATTGTCTCACCCAAATATTTGAATTTCTTTACCTTTTCTATTTGACCAATATCCGTTACTAAAAACTTTGGGGCACTTTTTATATTCGTCAAAAATTTTGTTTTATCAGCAGAGATTCTCAAGCCTGTCATGTCGGCTGTCTTTTCAAGGAGGCTGACTTGCTTTGCTGCATCTGTAAGGCTTTCTGAAAGTATGGCAAAGTCATCTGCAAATGCTAGGCAATTTATTGAAACACGTTTGTTCTTCTTCCCCAGCATGAGTGGCAATATTTTAGATTCTTTCAGTTTTTCATTCCAAATTCTTACAATTTTCTCCATGACACAATTGAAAAGGAGTGAAGATAGACCATCGGCCTGCCTGACACCTGTATTTATTTTGAAAGGTCGAGATACTTCACCCATAAATTTCACTTTCGAGATAGTGTCTGTAAGTGTTTCACGAATTAGGTTTGCCAATTTAGTTTTAACTCCAAATTCACGGATTACTTTATCTAGGGTTTCCCTATCAACAGAGTCAAAAGCTTTTTTAAAGTCAATAAATGTTATAACTATGTCTTTGGAGTTTATTATTCTGTGTCGATATTCACCCAATTGACCGTCCAGTGTCGATTTTACACTATTTAGTAGTATTGTTGAGAGTATCTTGTAAGCAACTGGCAAGAGAGATATACCTCTCTAGTTGTTGACATCTTGCTTGTTACCCTTCTTGTGGAATGGGTGTATTAGAGCCACTTTCCAATCCTCTGGGATCTTTTCTGTTTCCCAAATTTCTTCAGAGATTATTTGTAGATCTTCTATAATTTTTGGTTCAGCCCATTTTAAAAGTTCAGCTGTTATGGAGTCTTCCCCACTAGCTTTGTTATTTTTAAGATTTTTTTAATGCTTCCTTTATTTCTTCCGCTGTTGGAGGTGAATCAGCTTCTAGATTTTCCTGAATTTCTGAAAATTCTAATTTATGATTTGGCTCAGGGCAGTTCAGCAGGTGTTCGAAGTGTTTTGCCAGAATCTCACAATTCTCGGCATTGTTAAGGCCAATATTACCATTTGCATCTCTGAAGCAAATGCTCCGGGATTGATAACCTTTCAGGTTATTCTTAAAGGTCTGATAGAAATTTCGGGAGTTATTTCTTACAAAATTATTTCTAAATTAATTATATCAGAAATCGCGTAAAGAGCTATTATTAAGATAGTGAGACCTCATAGTTTAGGATAGGTATGGTGTCTTCTCCTGACGAGAAATATAAATTCAAGGGCGTATTTCTTGTCGTGGAATATATTAACTTAATTGTTACCGTATAACATGTTTTTGTGGAATTATAACGTGTTGCGAATTTAAACACACTGTGTGACAGTTCGATGTTGCCATAATGGAAATAAATTGTGCGTACCACAGCGAAAATACAACAGTACTAGTAAATATACATTAATATTTTTATTTTTTCGTACCTTTATGAAATTGAAAGTCCCAAACGAAAATTTAGGCTAACTGTTACGAAGAATAAAGGAGTATGTTTCACTCATTTGCCCGAGCTGATGATGAGTTCTGCTTTTGATTTTCTTTTTACACATGTTTTATTGTCTGAAACAGAACAAGCATTACAGTGGACAGTAACCAATCGAACCTACATACGGTTATTTCTTGGGTTAGTAATGTTGAGTACCCGCAGCCTTCTCCCGCCAAAATTAATGCGAGTAGAAAGAAAATCCAGTCCAAAAATGTAGAACTAAATGCAGTGTATAAAATCTGTTAAATGATTTCCGCTTTCGGGTGCATACATTTTAAACTATAGCTGGTAGATAACTATTAGCAAGGCAACACTCCGGAGATAAAAATTGATCTTTTGGTCATTTTCGTGAAATATTTTTAGACTGAAATTGAAAGGATGGAGTTTGTTCTTTCTTGTCACGAAGTTATTCCGCTGAATTCAAACAATTTATCACTGTAATAATGCTTTGTTTGCCAATTGTAATTTTACATTTAAAGCCCATTTTTCTCCTATAATATTCTGTCCAATGTAACAAAATTTGTATGGTATATACCATCTGCGCACTTTTTAGTGATAGATTTACACCCTAGTGCTGAAGTGGTCGACTTCGGTTATCTTCGAGATTCGTGTTGGCAACCTTTGGAACACAAACTAAGAATTGCTTATCATCGCTCTGCGCCATCTGGCGTACACTTTAAGTACTCGTACTGTTGTTGTTTACACAGCAAAGCCAAACCAGGACGAATAGAAATGAATAGTGTGACGACTCCCTCTGAATCACATATTAACAGACACGGTGTACATGTTCTCCGCCACCTGCCGCGCTGCTGTCGGTAAAAGGGCCAAGTACGCGCGCTTTTCGTCGGCTTACTGTGGAAGTGTGCAAACATTATGTGGTATTTTTCAGTACTTTTATACATTCTCCAGTTGTATAAATGCAAAATAGCTGGCATTAACTTTTCATGAACTGAAAAGTGAAAAAGGTTATGCATTTGAGAATTAGGACGTATACTTTGGCATATGCTTCAATTTACTACCGCATGTGAATATGCCTACAACTTGCAGTGTCCCGGGTTGTAATTCGGGTTACAATAAACATTCGAATGATAAGCGTCATTTTTGTTTCACCCCCAAAAGATCCCACTCTGTTCTGAAAGTGGTCGAAGGCTATCCCACGTCAACATCTGCCTTAAAGTGATAGTACCCTTAACATAATTTTTCAGTCAGATTAGAGCCATGGCAAAAGCTGGTTGTCAAAGAGAATGCCAAAATCACAAGTACAGCTCAGGGAAAAAAAATTACAGCACGCTTACCTTTGATCAGCCACATTTAAAAAAAAAAATTTGCTAGTTGCTTTACGTCGCACCGACACAGATAGGTCTTATAGCAACGATAGGATAGGAAAGGCCTAGGAGTTGGAAGGAAGCAGCCGTGGCCTTAATGAAAGTACGGCCCCAGAATTTGCCTGGTGTGAAAATGGGAAACCACAGAAAACCATCTTCAGGGCTGCCGACAGTGGGATTCGAACCCACTACCTCCCGGATGGAAGCTCACAGCCGCGTGCCCCTAACCGCACGGCCAACTAGCTCTGTCCACCATTATCAAGTTGGGAAGATGAACAAATTGCTCCTTTCACCAGTTCAAAAATTAATGTCATTCATAAGTTCTGTGGGCATATTGTTAAACATGCAAGCGAAGTGATAGGCTGTACAGCATGTATTGGTTCTATGCAAAACAATACAGAGGAGGACCTAAGAAGTCTAGAAGAATATTTTAACGCATCTATCTTATTTGTCCATCGAGTGAATTGTTATTGATGTTTTCTCATGTAGAGGAAGTTGTGAGAAATATTAGTGTACAAGAAGCATATGGGGTGAAATATTTCAAGAATGCCTGGATAGTTTACCTTCAATTACTGTTTCTTATAGACTTGGGTGCTGTACTGAACATGCTCACTACTTGGTACCGGTATCAAAATTATTTTTTCATTATATACGATGCCGATTTTATTTCCGAACAAGAGAAGTATGGAAAGAAATGCAAGCTTGTACGACCGCAAAACATACCCGGAAAATGTCCAAGGTGTCCAGTTAACTGACTGATGGAGTGAAGTGCTGATAAGATTAATTAATTTGAGCATGTTAATATATAATTTAACTTAAGTAGTTATGTAGGAATTACATGTGTATGACATACCGGTACGTAACATCATGTGGGTGCCTGCAGAGTTTTAATGTGTTTATATTACGCAGCATATACACTAACAGTCGAACATGTGTCTTTTTAAGGTTATAGCTGATAATTGCACTGAGTTTCATTTTGTGGTGAATTAATGAAATAGCTCTATACACACATACCCGTTTGACATATTCGTTAAGACACTGACGAGCCAATTTCAGAAGTAATCTCATTAAATAATTACTAAATGTAAAATATTTCCTACGAACTTGTCACATATTACTTTCAAAACAAGGAACACTAAAATCTTAATTTGCACGAAACACAGATCGCACATAAACACAGTCAACGGTCAGTAAAGAGAATGCACATTCCTGAAACATAACAATAATAAACACACGGTTTTGAATAATTTATTTAAACGATAAATTCCGAATTAAGTCACATCAGATCTCATTTAAAATCACATGCTCAGGGACAGCTGATCCCTGTTTACCTACACCAGCGCCGCGTAGTGTAGGAACATATCAAACAGCAGAAGTCGTCACACTATGTACTTCTATTCGTCCTGGCCAAACTATAGAATTCATGCTGGGAACACGTTTCGCAACGGGAAATGTTATATAGTATTATATGTTGTGTGTGTGAGACAGTTGTTTGCTTAAAATAATAAAGGTTTATAAAATTCATATCGATCGATCATATTATCGATTCAATTCAGATTTCATTTCCATTCAGTTGGCAGTACTACCGGAACCCTTCTTACTTCTCCAACGAGTACAAAAATCTATCACTAAAAAGTGCGCATATCACAGCTGTATTAAGAAACCTGCATAAATGGAAATTTTTATTGCAGAATGTTTTAAGTAGCTGTTATTTGTAAGTCCAAAATTTTAGGACGTTAAAGTTACACAATATTTAGTACAATATATCTCCTTATATAAATTGTGCACAGAAAATTCGATGTGTAGTGATTTCAAAAGAAGATTTTTTTTTCCAGGGGCTTTACGTCGCTCCGACACAGACAGGTCTTATAGCGACGATGGGATAGGCCTAGGAATGAGAAGGAAGCGGCCGTAGTCTTAATTAAGGTACAGCCCCAGCATTTGCCTGGTGTGAACATGGGAAACCACAGAAAACCATCTTCAGGGCTGCCGACGGTGGGATTCGTACCAACTCTCTCCGCATGCAAGCTCACAGCCACGCACCTCTACCCGCACGGCCAACTCCGCCGATAAAAGAAGTTTTATCTATCTAATTACGAATTTAGATTAAAATGTTAATTAAAGTTCATAAAAAAATGGAATTGAAATGTCAAAAAGGAATATTTAGGAAAACTATTAATTGTATATGGAAGAAATGTTCGTGATATTTCTACTTTTATGTAGGTGACATTCCCATAAAATTTCGTGAAAATACAAGCATAGGGTAAAAGTATATTTTTATCTGTGGAGTGTCGCCTTAAGTAATTAATACTTAAGTAATAATTAAGAATTATTCCTCAGCCATTTCCGTGAATGTCGGAAGTAACTAAGAGATCTTTCTGGTCAGTGCATTCATATTTGGGAAAACATGGGCTATTTGTAAACAAAAAATATACAAGTGTTTGTGTGGAAGAAAGTCTCTGAAGGATAGTGCCAGAAGTGTCAAAAAACAAAACAAGAAAGCTACTGTATTTATAGTCACCTAGGGGTATGAAGGTAAAGTCTATTATTATTATCAATATTGTACGTTTGTTGTCTCCATATTTGTATTAATGCATAATAACTTTTTGTAGGTTACACTGACGAGTAAAATGCTCAAGCATTGACCGCGTTGATTCCCCTGTGGGTGGGGCGGGTAGAATAACACCCACGGTATCCACTGCCTGTCGTAAGAGGCGACTAAAAGGGGCCCCAGGGGCTCTGAACTTCGGAGCGTGAGTTGGCAACCATGGGGGCCCTTAGCTGAGTCCTGGCATTGCTTCCATTTACCTGTGCCAGGCTCCTCACTTTCATTTATTCTATCCGATCTCTGTTGGTCAACTCTTGTTCTTTTCCGACCCCGACGGTATTACGTATGGAGGCTTAGGGAATCTTTCATTTTCACGCCCTTTGTGGCCCTTGTCTTCCTTTGGCTAATACCTTCATTTCTCGAAGTGTCGGATGCCTTCCATTTTTTCTCCCTGATTAGTGATATATAGAGGATGCTTGCCTAGTTGTACTTCCTCGTAAAACAATAATCACCACCACCACCACCACCTGACCGCTACTTCTCCTAACATTACATAGACCTGACTTACGAGTTATGATGCGGTTACAGGTGTTAGTGATCTCACCTGTTATATTAATACAACATTTTTGAACATTTCGTAATTACAATGTACAGACGTGTCATGTCCGTGCACTGCACGGGACGGAGAAGAGTTCGCCTCTTTGGGTGACGTCATCGGAGCTGTAGTACGGCCTGCACATCACGAAGGCAGTGCCAGTACGTACATAATATATAAACAAATATAAAATAATATGTGAGGAAAGAAGTAGAAACAATGTAAATAATGTCGCACACGGTCTTGGGTATAAATTAGATGTTCTCTCTGTCCTCGCAAGTTGTAGAAATCGTTGAGTGTGATACTCCCAATTAGTTCGCGATGTTGACGTGTGTTTCCCCGTTTTCTAATCGCTAAGTTGGTTGTGACGTTTCTTAAATACTGTCTGAAGTGCCCGTGATTCGCTTCGGAATATGCAGACAGCCTCCTCTGACGTTTTCCCTTGAGTGTGCACACTGCTCATTCCAATCGGCGCCTCAGTGTAGGAATCGAATAGCTGGAACACTATGATGAACCGGTGTGTTACGTACCAAGAGTTATCAGAAAATTTATGAACCACAGGAATGGCGCTTGTCTAACTCTCCAGCTACTTCCCGCCAGACCGATTTATCCGGGACGCAGCAATAATCCCATCTCTTGGAGATGAGTGGCAACAGGAGAGACAAAGCACATCACAAAAAAACAATGGACAATGTAATGTTATTCTTGATCAATTTTATGAGCTTTCAATATTGTAGGCCTTCACATTTAGTTTTTCTTTCTACTCTGTGATATTAGGGCGTCTAAAATAAAGAGAGTTCTTGTTTCTTTCGTTATTCCCTTCTTATTCCTCAAGCGATCTTTGCTTTAAGAGTATTCTTAAATTTTATAATCATTTCTTCAATGTTCCTTGTACCTGCTGCTTCTTGTTTAAAGGGACCAAACATCTAAGTCATCGGCCCTATGTTCCTTGTAGATAAAGGCCAATGACCACCTTAATACAATCGTGACAAAACCCATCGCTAAATAACCCAATTGAACAATACTTCCATATTGGCAATGCTCGGCGTTGATATGGACTAAGCAACAGGATTTCTGTTATCATCGTTTGTACGGTAAAACTGTATTAAGACTTAAATGATCGGAAATTGTATTCTCTATAACATTTCTTATGTAGAAGCCAATACATGGGTATTTAAAAATTACATTTTATATCACTTCCTCTAAACTACCATTTCATGCTGCGTGTACAAAAATTATCTATAGCCTGGGCCGTACCGTCTTATTCCCCAACTTAACACACCAATTTTCATTAATTTATGATCACAATTTTCTCGTGGCTTGGCGTTGATATAGACTTAACAACAAAAATCTAAATTCATGAATTTCTCCTTTATCATAGCCGATACGATAATAGTACATTATGCAACAAGCCTATAATGGAAATAATTAAGACACGAGTAGTTTATAAAACAAGCGGATGTATAGGCGAGTTGCATACACACTAAATTAGATTAGACCTAGCTTTGTTTCAAATTGTTTATTGTACAGTTGGTGAAGTGAATTTGCGGAAATGTGTCGTTTTGTTGTGGAATATTAGAAGTAGAAGGTGCATTGATTTTAATATGTGTCCGACGTGTTTGATTTTGGAAACAAGTACGAAGCTAGTGCGTTGAGCGCAGGTGCGATCATATCCTTACCAAATTGGTCAAACAGTTGTATCATAATGAAAATCTGAACTCTGATTGGTGGAGAATCTGTATCATAATGAAAATCTGAGCTCTGATTGGTGGAAAACCTGTATCATAATGAAAATCTGAACTCTGATTGGTGGAAAACCTGTATCATAATGAAAATATGAACTCTGATTGGTGGAAAACCTGTATCATAATGAAAATCTGAACTCTGATTGGTGGAAAACCTGTATCATAATGAAAATCTGAGCTCTGATTGGTGGAAAACCTGTATCATAATGAAAATCTGAACTCTGATTGGTGGAGAACCTGTATCATAATGAAAATCTGAGCTCTGATTGGTGGAAAACCTGTATCATAATGAAAATCTGAACTCTGATTGGTGGAGAACCTGTATCATAATGAAAATCTGAACTCTGATTGGTGGAGAACCCGCATCATAATGAAACTTGAATTATAATGAGCCTCATTGAGATTCAGTTTTCTGGCATCATCGAGCATGAAATATTATAAGGCACAAATGATCGGAAATTTAATTCTATATAACTTTGTTTATGTATTAATCAACGATAGGACCACTAATAATTTAAATGTAGGACTTCCCCTAAAATATCATTTCACTCAGCGTGAATAAAATTTATTTAAGCCTTTATTGTAGTACGTCATTTCCCGACTTTACATACCGATTATCATTAAATTCTCTTTAGCCATTTTCTCGTGATGTGAGTACATACAGACAGACAGACAAGATGGAAAATTTAAAAGTGCATTTCCTTCTTACTGTGGACACGACCGATACACAAATACCATTCTTTCCAAATTCTGAGCAATGTACATACAAAACTCTTATTTGATATGTATACATTAAACACCTTCCCTCTCTTTTTCTACCTCTTCATAACGTTGAACCCAACCCACCTCAGACCCTCCTCACTGCCCCCTACACCCGCATCAATGCACCAAACAACCACCTTCTTCTACTCATCCTGAGCCTCCTCCAAAACCAATTCCGATCAGATTCAGTGGATCGAGTAGCCGAGACCCTGAAAAACGTTATCAGTAACCCCCTCAGCTACCCCAAAAATATACCCGCCAAGAATACCAAGACAAAACCAAGATACTTCTTACTTCCTTAAAACTTACCACAGGGCCTCAGCTCTGATTCTCGGAGACGAGGCGGGTGCACCGTAAATTAAAGGCTGCTTATCCAAATTTAACATCTGCACACTCACATAAACGAGATATATGTCACTCTGCAAAATACCTTCGGTACGGTCTCGTTGCAGTACCAAAGCAACATTGGGCGTGGTCAGTACCTGGATGGGCGACCACATAGGACAACCGCATACCAATACACACGGAAATTACTGTGTCAGACAACGCTATAGCAAGGCCGGTTCCCTGATCACACACAGAGAGAGAGAGAGAGATGATTTACACAAACGCACTAACACTTGCAACACACATAAATGAAAGAAAAACGAATAACAATTGTAATAATTAAAATCCACAACTTATACACTCACTACAGACCAACAGAGGAGCGCAATTAAGGTCACCCGTATCGGTGCCTCACACACCACCTATCTCTCCAGAGATAGCTGGCACATACGGATAAGCAGGGGCATGCCTTGACTATTTATTTCACAGGAAGACTGATCTGAAATCCATAGTCTACTGAAAACAAGAGTTGAAAATAAGCTTCACGTTGTTGTTAGCAATCGCTAAACCCGTAACAAACAAAAATCAACATTGGACGTATAGTCGATGCATTTCGTTGAAAATGTGATTAAAAAAAACGGCGTTTATACGACAGATAGTTTGATATTTGACCTAAGTGGTTTTTTACATACAGTGCTTATATGGGATGTTGACATGACCGTTATCTTTCGCTGTTATAACAAATACGTCGTTAAAATCGATGTCGCAATGAACGGTTCCGACTGTATAGAATAATTATTGAAAATGTGTATTTATGTCAACAATCCGCTCGCTATTGATGACAAACAATAAATGAATCGGTAGTTTTAAAACCCCGTCAGTCACATTGTTTTTGAGAATTCCATTTTATGGGACTAAATTAATGCTGAAGGGTAGATATGTCATTTTGTGTAGTCTGCTGTATGCAATAACCGTGAAGGGATCGTCAGTATTTATTTTGCTTTTAAAACTCGGTAAGCCACTGACCTAAGGAGTTTTTCAAGGTAACACTGTTTTACCGCTAGAGTGTGCTGTCAGCATCATGAAATTCACTCATCGCGCGAAGCATATTTTCTTGCTTTTCCGATTGTTGGGCAGGCATACCTTCTTCAGACGATAATGATGTTGGTGTCAGAAAGAAGAAAACGAATTAGAAATACGCATTGACATAAGTGTAACGAAATGCAAACTGCAAGGGTGAAACGAACTTCATACGTAGCTTGATATGACAAAGAATTGTATCCACGAAATACCTGCTAATTTATCTTGCAGGTAGTTTGATATTTAACCTATTATTTGCTTACTAATGACGCATAATGTAATTGAAAATAATTTCACCAACCGTTCTAATTTGTCTTCTGGAATACTGGAGCACCACTAACAAGGACTGAGTGGGGAATTTTCATTTACGAAGCATGTTCCATGTATGATTATGTATTAAAATCTTTACAACATTATATAGTGGTAGAGTGTCGGCCTCCAGATCCCAAGAGAGCGGGTTCAGACCCGGCAGAGGTAGTCGAATTTTTGAAGGGCGGAAAAAAAGTCCGTTCGACACTCCATGTCGTGCGATGTCGGCATTTAAAAGATCTCTGGTGACACATTTGGTGTTTATCCGACAAAATTCATTAAATCTCAGCCATAGACGGCAAAGGGAGATCCCAAGGTCTGTCTAGGGAGGTCAAGTCACGAATGCTTTTTATGGAGCCGCCATATTGGATCTTTAAGCGAGCGTAATCAAAGGCAAGTGTATTCGAATTTAGAGGATTTCGGTACTGTACATTGAAATAAAAACAAAATACCGACTATTTTTCATAAAGAATTTAATTGGGCATGTACTGTTCATGTATATGTAACTGTATAACACTTAAATGATATGAATAAATTCACAGCATTTTTTTTTTTTTTTTTGAGAAACAAGAATCAACAGAAAAGCTATTATCCTACTCTTTTACTTCCTTACAACATGGTTTTACTGTGTTTCTTATTAATATAATCTGTCAAAATACGTAATCTTATTGACAGAAACATATAAATCTGTACAGTACCTCTGTCTTATTATGATTACCGATACATGAAATACTGAACTTGAAGTACTGTACTTAAAGTACTAAAAGACAGTTGTAATAAATTACCTTCAGCGTTTTCTTGATTATGAAAATAATTACCGATACTGCGTTTCTAAAAGGTTACCCCAGTATGTTGACAAACACTGAATGCCTGTTGAGTTGAGTGCATTAAATTACGTATGGTAAGTGTTGTTATCCATTCTTATCGTATTTCCTTGGGTTCTAACGCAAAAATACTCTGCACAAGAGTTATGTTCTTAGCTACTCTTAACTAGTTTATTGATAACCCATGCAGCTATACAGTACAAAGTGGTGGTGGTGACTATTGTTTTAAGAAGTAGTACACCTGGGCAACCGTTCTCCTTATAATCGGAAGAAAACAAATGGAAGGGGTCCAACACTTCGAAAAATGAAGGTATCGGCAAAAGAAAGATGAAGGCCATAAAGTGCGTGGAAATGAAAAACTTCCTAGGCCTCGAATGTGCTAATGCCGTCGCAGTCGGAAAAGAACAAGTGTTGACCAGCGGAGGTCGGATGGGTTAGAATAGGTAAGAGCCTGACACAAGTAAGTGAAAGAAATGTAAAGACTCAGCTGATGGCCTCGTAGTCACAACATAAATTGATTTCGTCCTGTGAGTGTGGGTAATAGAATAACACCCATGGTATCCCCTGCCTGTCATAAGAGGCGACTGAAAGGGGCCTCAGAAGCTCCTAACTAGGGGGCGTGGGTTGGCGACCACGGGGATGTTAGCTGAGTCCTAACATTCATGCATATAATAATAATAATAATACTAATAATAATAATAATAATAATAATAATAATGGTTAAGAAAATTAAAGCCATTGGTAGACATGATTCCGTAAGAAATAGAAATTCTGTCACTATTAAGTTGAGTTAACCTAGGTTAGGATATTTTAGGGATTACATTAGGATATGATGTTAGGCTACGGTACAATAAATTACAGTAGTTGGTTAGTGCGAGTGTTGTGATCTATAAGTATTTGTCCAGCCATATAATATTGTATTCTAGAGAGCATTTAAGATGAATGAAATATAGTTGTAAATAATAATTACAGTACCGGTACCGTATAAGGCCTATTGTTTGTTGTGATTGTAATTGGTAAATGAACAGGAACAAGCATTTCAAATATCTGTGAAACGTTTCTAAATTGCATGTAGGGTTAAAAAGGTACTGTCTGTAGTTTACATGAAGAGGAATGGAATGAAATGGCGTATGGCTTTTAGTACCGGGAGTGTTCGAGGACAAGTTCGGCTTTTGATTTTACTCCCTTAGGCGACCTGCGCGCCGTAATGACGATGAAATGATGATGAACACCCAGCCCCGTGCCAGCGAAATTTACCAATTACGTTTAAAATTCCTGACCTCACTGTGAATCGAACCCGGAACCGCTGTAAACAAAGGCCAGCACGCTAAACATTTAGCCATGGAGCCGGACACATTAAAAGGAAATTTTCAGAAACATCAATACTACTATTACACTTTTCCTGTTACTTTTTTTTTTTTTTTTTTTTTTTGCTTGTTTTGAAAGACGCTTCTCTTTATTTGGGAGGTTTCCTATTAAATGCCAAAGACTTGGGTGGATTAGGGACGTGGAAAATTGTTGGGATGGCATTGCACTTGAGTAGTTTCCGTCCATCTGTCCTCTTTAGTTCAAATTGCAATTCTTCAAAATGATGCTAGAAGAAAATACATAATAAGATCTGTAAATATAAAACGTTCATATAAACGTATTATTCAGAAATAATACGAATGTAGGTAACTTCACAAACTGCGCACAAGACGGAATTATCTGTAGATTGACATTTGTCACGCCTACAGTTTTATGCACACTGAGCTCTCCCTTGCTTATCTCTCGGGAAGCGAAACACTCTAATTCCGTCAGTTGTCTTATTTTGACAATTTGGTGCGGCGCAGTATCCCTTTTTCCTTCATAATACAAGTAATAACTCAGATCATTACATCGGGCACGCCCACATAACGATATTTAAGACCCAATATGGTCGCCACCGCAAAGGATTGTGGTAGCGTGACCAGACCTCCCTAGACAGACCTTGGGAGATCCAGTTCGCTCAGTCTGCCATCTAGTGGGCCTAGAGTAAAACGGAATGTCGAAATTGACGAGCAGACAGCCAGATGGCGTCAAATTGAAATGTCTGAGGCCATACGAATATTACTGTTATTATTATTAATATTTTCCTGTACTATTTTGACGGAATGTTTGGTACTGTAAATATTTATAGCATTTTTACGCATGAAAAATTCAGATGTACACATCAGTAAAGTATATGAGTATGAATTTTGGTTTTTAAATAAGTCAATAATATAGTCTTGTTCATTTGGTTTTAAAATCAGCTAAGGCACAGAGTTTTAAACTTATTTATAGGCAATGTAAGTGTTAATCCTCAGAGACAAAAATGTTTACACATAGTTCCTAGTTCACAAGTTTATATTTCATGTCTTACGGGGTTTCAGAAATAACCGATTGAAATACAACTTCGTCTGCAGTCGAGTCTCATTTCGTACCCCTCTGCGGTGTGAAGGTGCTTTACAAGAAAGGGAGAGTTCTGGCAGTAAACTGAAGCCCGCAATGTGGTGCCGAGTATCATACACAGCAATGTTCCAATTTCCCCTTGTTGAAAGCAGCGAGCGAAATGTAATCGTAGATGCAAACAAGGCAGACACATGTGAACTCCCAGACTGAAATGAGTGCTGCGGCAGGAGTCAAAGAGAGGCTGTATTAGTGTATGTGTGGGTTTATCTTCAACGAGACAGTGTGCAGTAACGAATAATAAAACATTACACTAGTGATATGAATGGTTCAATGAATTAATAGAACGCTCCCCTTTCTATAAACTTCACACTCAAAATTTTTACGTTACATGCAAAATAGAGAATGATAGGTTTACAAGACGTGAGAGTGAATACAGAATATTATGTGTTTTCCCTCTTGGGAATGTAATCTTAAAAGTTCCCCATGTTATGGCGGACACCATGCTATAGTGTCCTACGAAATTCAAGAAACTACGGCTATTTCGTCCATTTGGGGAGAATCTTCTTCAACGCATTAATGCCGTTAGCACACACTTTAATTCCAGAGATCCTTACATACTGAATTCAAGGGAACCAAAAGAAGAAAGCCTTTAATGTTTGAAAAGGCTTTATCTAACACCATATTACAGAGTATTGAACAAAAGGATGTTTTTTTAGACCCTTGGAAATTAAGAACCAAGTTGAGAGGACTTGAATTTAGTATGTGGACTGACCTTCCTCAGGAAGGAAAAGGAGTTATACTTTTTCGTCAACACCCTCAGTCAGTGACTAGTATTTTCGATCCAGGGCAGTCGCCAAGGTGGCAGATTCCCTATGTGTTGTTTTCGCAGCATTTTCTTAAATAATTGCAAATAACTACGAAATTTATTGAACATCTCCCTCACTAAATTATTTCAATCCCTAACTCCCCTTCCTATAAACGAATATTTGCTCCGATTTGTCCCCTTGAATTCCAACTTTATCTTCATATGGTGCTCTTTCCTACATTTAAATACACCACTCAAACTTATTCGTCTACAAATGTCATCCCACGCCATCTCTCCACTGACAGCTCGGAACATACCACTTAATCGAGCAGCTCGTCTCCTTTCTCCCAGTTCTTCCCAGCACAAACATTGCAATACTTTTGTAACGCTACTCTTTTGTCGGTAATCACCTAGAACAAATCGAGCTGCTTTTCTTTGGATTTTTCCCAGCTCTTCAATTAAGTAATTATGGTGAGGGTCCGATACACTGGAACACACTCTAGTTGGCGTCTTACCAGAGACTTTATATGCCATCTCCTTTACATCTTTACTACAACCCCTAAATACCCTCATAAAATGTGCAGAGATCTGTACCCTTTATTTACAATCATAATTAGGTGATTACTCCAATGACTATCTTTTCTTACATTAACACCTAGGTACTTACAGTGCCCCTTAAGGAAGTTTTAACCCATCAACGCAGTAATTAAAACTGAGAGAATTTTTTCCTATTCGTGAAACTCTCAATCTGACTTTTAACCCCGTTTATCACCAGACCATTTGCTACTGTCCATCTCACAACATTATCGAGGTGATTTTGCAGTTGCTCACAAACTTCGAACTTATTTATTACTGTATACCAGGGATGGCGAACCTACGCCACGCGTCACACGCGAACACGATTTCGGTAGCACACCACATCCACCTATCAACGTTCTTATGTACGTCTTGTACAATAGACTATACGTATCTCATGCATGTTATAGTGTTTCAGGTTTAAGAAATAAATACAGAAAACCTAAATTCTAGTTCCATTCGGACGTGCATTATGGCAACAATTCAACACTGATAGGTCCGGAAGTGAAGTGAGATAAATGTCAGATGAGCCCACCCACATCAGTCAATTAGTGAAGTTTGGCTTGTGTGTGGTTGCCAGCATCGCGTAATTATTCCTAGTGTATAACTGTTTATTGTTTCGAATTTTGTAAGACAAACACTTGCCAAGAGATTACCCCAACTTCGAGATTTGGAGGAACTATTGCACTTTATTTCAAAACCTCACATTGCACAAATGAGCGATATTAACGTCAATTCGTTTGCGTGGTTAGATATTCACAGTTTAGAAATGGAGTTGACTGAATTTCAAGAATGCAGTACATCGGTGAACAAACTCCTACAACTTGGCGAAGAATTGATGAAAATCGAGTGTGCTGTTGATGATGAATATTCTTTCCAGAAGCCGGATAACTCAATACTTGAACAGCAGAAAGGCCTCTCACAAGTGTTCTTGGCCAAGAAGAAACTTGCTATAGCGTTAGTTACTTTGTTAGAGCCATCTTACTCCTGAGAACGTTGTCAAGTCAACTGTTAGAAACCGCCTCGGTTCAGACCTAAGTGCTTCTTCTGTGCTATCGAAGAAAACAAGTTAAGAACCGAACATAAATGTCATGGCTACTAAGATTCAACAAGTTTCACACTAAAGTTGAGAACGACATTTCACACAAAGTCGTTCGGCAAAATTAGTATTTTTGATTTCTATATCCAATAACACTGAATGACAAAGTGTGTTATAATGGAAGCTTTTTATATTTAAACAAAAATAATGTTAGGTATTCTTAAAATTTACATATTAAAATTGTATTTTTGCGGTGTTGGCAACATACGACACTCAATCAATCACTGCTGATCTGCGTTTAGGGCAGTCGCCCAAGTGGAAGATTCCCTATCTGTTGTTTTCGTAAACTTTTCTTAAATGATTGCAAAGAAATTGGAAAATTATTGAACATCTCCCTCGGTAAGTTACTCCAATCCCTAACTCCCCTTCCTATAAACGAATATTTGCCCAAATTTGTGCTCTTGAATTCCAACTTCATATTGTGATCTTTTCTACTTTTAAAGACACCATTCAAACTTATTCGTCTACAAACGTGATCCCACGCCATTTCTCCACCGACAGCTCGGAACATACCACTTAGTCGAGCAGTTCGTCTCCTTTCTCCGAAGTCTTCCCAGCCCAGACTTTGCAACATTTTTCTAACGCCACTCTTTTGTCGGAAATCGCCCGGAACAAATCGAGCTGCTTTCCTTTCATTTTTTCCCAGTTCTCGTATCAAGTAGTCCTGGTGAGGGTTCCATTCACTGAAGTCATGCACTAAGGTAGTATTACCAAAGAATTATACGCCCTCTCCCTTACATCGTTAGTAGAATCCCTAAGTACTCTCATAACCATGTGAAGAGATCTGCAGCCTTTCTTTGTGAATATGATTACCTCAATGAAGGTCATTCCTTACATTAACACCTGGGTATTTACATCGTTCCCCACGAGGTACTGTTACCTAATTAACACAATAATTAAAACCGACCACTGAAATGGCTTTATAATAGACCCGCCGATCGGATTCGAGACATCCGAAACACAGCCCAATGTACAAAAGGAAAAGGCAACAAAATATGAATCAAGCATAACATTTGTTACGTGCCAGCCCCGTGGTAGCTCCGTTCCGTATTCCAGGACGGGGCTGGTGACTCAGACGACTTGGAATCTCCCAGATGGCTCGTGGGGTAGGTCCGGCCTTCTCGTGTATTGTTCTCGGAGGCCGCCTTACCTGCGAGTTTCTTGGGGATTCAACGGGAATGTTCTGCCTCTAGTGACATCGTGAAAATTCTGGGCCATATCTCACGAGCTATAAAAATGGGGGCTAGCCGCGGACAGTCAGTCAGTGCTGGACTCCGTGTCAGACTTAGTGTGTTGGGGGTTCGGTGGCGGGGTGACAGAAGTTTTGGCTGTCGCCAGTGTCCCACCAAGGTCTGAACGAGGAACTGTTGTTGTGGTATCGGACAGACCAGTGAGATTGTAACTGGAGGCGACAGAGCGGTAGGCTGTACTGCGTGTTCGTGTAATTCTGCAGACTGAGAATCTCCGTGAGCCAGCAAGGAAACGCGCTAACGTGAATGCGAGGATAAATGGACCTGAGTTCATGTTCGCCGTTGTGAGTATCGTCCTCCTGTTGAATAGTGTTGAGCTGTTTAGTCGTTCAGTGAATGGGACTATGTGAAGTGCATCTGTGGAGCCGAAACAACGAATAGTCGTCGTGTGTTGTATAGCCAGTGGCACTGTCTTCTAATCCAGCTGTCAACGCACAGCGGCTATAGAAGGTGACGGGACTTTGGGAAAGTGAAAATAAGCATTAGCGTCTCAGGTAAAGCGCCATAAGGTGGAGAGATTTTTAAATAGACTGGTAATTACTGTGGTCATTCCTAACTGGTTAGAACTGCTTGTGTTTATATATATGACCTCCCTCAACACCCACACATATACGGCACTTTAACACACAAAAGTTAACTGCTACTTAGGGATGGCAACGGTATATCGGTTTTTACGAAATAAAGATATTTTCCTTTCGATTTATCGATATATCGATACCAAAATTTTGATTCACTTTATTGCATAATATATCGGTTTTTCCATAAATGTATCCTTTTTCTTTGAATTCTTATTTTCATTAACAACATCCGCACTAGATAACGCCGATAGTTCTGTAAGAGATGGTGCTAGTGAAGGTGGAATTGCAACCTGGAAATATGCAATCTAATCAATACATCCGCATGGCAGTTTACACAGCGCGAAATACGTTCTAGTTCCAGAGTCACCGCTAGACTTCGTGTTAGCCCTCCACTGTTTAACAACACAGACGTATATGGAAACTGTGAAGCAACGAGGTAAGTTAGTTTTTAAGTGAGAATAAGCCTTAACATTAATTATAAGAGGCGGTAGTTCCTGTATTCGGCCTTTGGCGAGTAAATGGTTTACATTTAAACGTAAAATTAAGAAAATAGAAGCCTCCGTGACTCAGGCGGCAGCGCACCAGCCTCTCGCCTCTGGGTTTCGTGGTTCAAATCCCGGTCAGTCCGTATGAGATTTATGCTGGACAAAACGGAGGTAGGACAGTTTTTCTCCGGGTACTCCGGTTTTCCCTGTCATCTTTCATTCCAGCAACACTCTGCAATATCATTTCATTTCATCTGTCAGTTATTAATCATTGTCCCAGAAGAGTACGACGGGCTTCGGCAGCCGGCACAATTCCCATCCTCACCGCGAGATGGGTCTTCATTCGTTCCATTTCTGACACGGTCAAATGACTCAAAATAGGTTGCAGATGTATCTTCTTCTTCTTAAGCCGTCGTTTCCAAACGGAGGTAGACGATCCTCACGGCCAGCTCCGATCTTGACGTTGCAGCCATGCCATGTGAATTTATTGGAATATCTCTCAGGATCTTTAATGCAGTGGTTTCTCGTTGCCTTCTGCATCCTAATGTCGTTGACCAAACTGGTTCCTCCGCCTTTGGGAACAATTTCTTGTCCCCAGGACAATAGAGTGCCCTTACCCATACCGCTCATCCAGTCTCAAAGAGACTGTTGGCACTTGGTATAGGGGATCTCCTTATACCGTGAGATAATCGGTCCCTTCATTCGTTAGCCGCCTGCAAATAAAATATTATTTTTATAAGCAGTCGTTGCCCCCTCTCTACCGCGGGGAGGTGAATGTCAGGATTTCACCGTCATTGAAACAAGGACTAATGGCATTTCCTTGTTTCTCTGGTTATTTAGAGAGGTGTAGACGTATACAAAGAAAATATTTTGTGCATATTGATAAATATACAAGATCCGAGAGAGTATTTATCGTAAATATTCTATTCACAGGATATTTATTGTGCTTGATAAACAATGGTTTATTGCTGTGTACCGTTCTGCCAAAGTAAACTTCAGAAAGGTAGTGGCATTTCTTTCCATGAGCAAATGTAGAACTACAAGAAAAATGGGTCAAAATTATATCATGTCGGGGTGACGAGAAAAATAGCATGCGGCAATCTTCCTAGAAGTCTGTAGAATATAGGGAACATATTGAAAGCACATGTTTTAGCATTTCTACTAAAACTAGCCGCAATCAATGCCAACACTTTTTTCAGGGTACCCATCGTATTTGCATGGTAATGCTAGGCTATGTACTACTATATTCCTCACCTGAAGGAGTAGGCGGGCCTCTTAGACGGGGGTGCCGTCTCTCAGGCCGAGCGAATTTATTACGGTGAACGAGATGCTCGGAGGAGGTGAGGGGGTTGGCAGCCGTGGCCTATACTAGCAACTGTCCCAGCATTCACCTTAGTGCAGGAGAATGGGAAACCACGAAAAACCATTCTCAGGACAGTCGACAGTGGGAACCAGCCATGAGTTCCAGTCCTGTCCCGTCTCCTGAATACAGAGGTGAAGAGCCACGGTAGAGCCGTGGCCACCTCTCCTCTGCTCAGTTGGCCGGTTGGAGTGCAGAGCTGTCGTACCACGGACCAGCCGTGGCTACTTGTGGGCCGAGACCCACTCTGCATTCATAGATGTAGGCTATGTGAATACTGGAGTGTTTTAAAATGTACTACGGAGTATTTTCATTTTTTATTAGGACGTGAACTTTCCGATTGTAATTATACTACCTGATTCGTATGAGCTCATCTTGAATTACTGGGTGATACATTTATTTTTCCTCATTAAACGTCTTAGAAATGTCACATCCCTACTCAAAACGCAATGTTTCATATTTGTAATGTGATTTTATGTGCAAGTAATTCTCGTAATGCCGATTGTAATCGTGCTGAGGAATGGAGCGAAAACCTAACATCCAGCGGTGCTATTTGAACTGCTACAACTCTGTCAATTTAGTACTTGAAGAGACCGTGCCTTTACTTATCTCGTAGGCAACGATAACACGTAGGGAAGTTCCGATATACTAAAATATCGATATTTTATGCCATATCGACATGCTGACATCCTATTATCAAAACAAAATATCGATATATCTCGATATTCAATTATATTTTTTCCAAAATACGAGTATTTGAAAATATATTGAAGTTCTATAAAACGGGGATCATGGCAGTTCCAAGAAAAACAAGATAATTAAGAGCAACAAATATAATGACCAAAATATTTTGTGTAAAATCACGATAAAATATTTGTTGTATATTCGATGAATGTTTAGAGCATTGTTACACTCTGCACCGAGTTCAAATCAAAAGCAACGTTTGCTAACGTACCGGTAATGTGAGAGATATCAGTTTATCTACTACGGTTTTAATATTCATCTACACATATGAATTTCGTAAGTAGTTTATATAATGGCACCTTCAAAAAGCAAGGGTTGGAAGTACTACAAGAGGGTAGATAAACAAACATTCGATGTGATTTGTGTTTGAAAATTTCGAAAGTTGCTAAAAACACATCTTATATGTTTAACCATTTAAAAGAAAAACATTGTTATATTACTTCTAAGAAGAGCATTCCTGCAGAAGAAACTCAACATGCATGTGAAAAGGAATGTAGAGCTATTATTAGATTTGAATGTCTTTGTTAATTAACCTTTAATTTGAAAAATGCTACTATTTTGAGGAAATTTACAGAGCCTTGTTAATGAAAATTGCCTTTTGCTTAAGTCAAAAATATTTTTTTAGGTAACTCTACAAAGTAGAGTGGAAAATTCATCGGACCATGAGCCCAACACGGCCTCGAGTTTAACTGTTACAGAACTACGAGAGCACCAGCCATTTCCAAAATCACAAACCAAGTCATTGCTACAAATGTTAAGTGATATCTCTTCTTATAAATGTGAGTGGGAATTTAATAAAAAAATACAATATTGTTCATTCATTGCGGTGGTTCCAGTACTATAATGGTGGAAGGATTAAACTATGAATATTATTTCTGTGACATTATGGATATTATAAAAATATTAGTAATATTATTTCTAAAAATAATTCACATAATAACACTTTAAGTAAATTCTTTTAAAATACAGACATTTCTTTTGTGCCAGGGAGTAAGAATATATGATATATTAAATGGAGTCTTCAGAGTACAAGTTACAATTTTCAACAGTTAGCAGAAGAAAAGTATTCTTATTTAAAAAAAATGAAAATACAATGTTGTGAAAAATGTAGGACTATTCATTTCAAACCCCATACATATAGGCTATTTATATTGAGAAACTCAACCACTTTCCAGATATTCTGGATTGGCGCAAGGACAAAGTTTAACTACATCAAAAAATATAACAAAATTAAATTTTAACATATAGCATTTTTAAAAAATGGCGTCAGGAAGGGCATCCGGCTGTAAAACATGGCCAAATCAATGAGCTACACAATTCGCACCCACAGTTGTGGGAAAAGCGGTGGAAAAAGAGGAATATTTCCAAATATCTCAAAAAACAATAAAATTAATAACTTCAAACATATGTCCTGAAATGCAGCTACTTTTGACTTATACCGATACCGGTACTCTTTACCCGGGCACAAACGCTTTTTTGCTACTGGCTTTACGTCGCACCGACACAGATATGTCTTATGGCGACGATGGGACAGGAAAGGGCTAGGACTGGGAAGGAAGTGGCCGTGGCCTTAATTAAGGTACAGCCCCAGCATTTGCCTCGTGTGAAAATGGGAAACCACGGAAAACCATCTTCAGGGCTGCCGACAGTGGGGTTCGAACCCACTCCCGACTACTGGATACTTGCCGCACTTAAGTGACTGCAGTTGTCGAGCTCGGTCACAAACGATTTATGCAAGGTGTTTAGGACTTATTACTTATTGGTAATATGATTAAATTAGTAATTTGATTAGAGTACTGCAGTAATGCAGTATTTAATAATTAAATAATATTAATTACAGATGGTGGAAGCAAGAGTGTGAATTTTATTGAAGCCATCATGAAATTCATTGTTGAGGTTAACCTACGGGGTGTCCGAGAAGTTCCCGTACCCCTAGTTTCATACGTTTCATATTGTAGTGGAGTACTTAAAAACTATGAATCCAGGGAATATGTACGTGCACCATCATGCCTTACACAGAGTTCTATCCGTCTCCAGGTCCTCATTGACATCTTGCTGAGCATCTCAGGAGTTATGGAACGAAAGGCTTCCTCCACACTTTGGCGCAAATTCTTCAATAGTCGTGTACCGACGTTGAGCCACATGGGACTTGATTATTCCCCATAATGAGTTGTCTGGCGTGGTAAGGTCCGGGCTTCGTGGTGGCCAACTCAACAGGGCTGGAGATGTTGGTGAGCCACGGCCAATCCAGCGGCCTTGAAATTGTTCATCAAGGAACTCGCGCGCCTGAATAGCAAAATGTGCTGGAGCCCCATCCTGCTGTAACCACACATGACCCATTATTCCCTTGTCTTGAAGCTGAGGTATTAACCAAGATTGTAACATATGCAAATAAGATTTTCCATTCACACACCCATCAAAAAAATACGGTCCGCACAAGTGACGTGATGATATCCCGGCCATTCCATAACATGAGCGGGGTTCCTTTTCAACTCTTGCACATAATGAGGATTTTCCTTAGAGCAAAAAACCACATTCCTCCTATATGAACTGCGATATATCGCACATTCATCAGAACATAACACTGTTGAGCGAGACACGGCAGTTGGGGAATTGTGCTAACACAGCACAGCAGGCTGCAACTCGTTGCTCCATGTCATTGTCAGATAATTCATTCACATGCATCGGCCTAAATCCTTTCATTTTCAAATCTCTTTTAATGTGGTCATGCATTGTTGATCGCGGTACTTGAAGTTCAGTTGCTCTTTTGCGAATGGATTTCAATGGAGACGGGGGCACACGTTTCTTCCCGCGTCTTCTGACGTCCACTACGCGGCCTGAAGCAAACAATCAAGCAGAGTAGCTTTACGAGGTGGGGGTTTGCCAAAGCGATCTCTGCCATTGTTTGCCCCGTGCAGCCACACACACGCCACTACAGTGTAGCTGAGTCCCGCCATGACTTAACAACTGAAATGAGACTGACAACAATAAAACAACTATTGAATTTCGCAGTTATACAAACTCAAATGTCCGTGCCACAATATAAGAAAACAATATGAAACGTATGAAACTAGGGGTACGGGGACGTCTCGGACACCCTGTATATTTCAGCACTGTGGAAGGGAATGGATTTAAGAAGTTGATGAAAGTGATTGCCCCTCATTATAGCGTTCCTTCATGAAACACAATTACAAAGTTAACAGATAAAAATTATGAAGCTTATGTGTCCAAGTTTGAGACGGAAGTAGCATATTTAGGTCATGTCTCAATAACAACAGGTATATGGACAGACATTCAGATGAAAAGCTTTTTAGGAGTGACTCTGCACTTTTTAAAGGAACAGGAATTAAGTTCTGTAGGCTTTGACAATATGAAAGTGACTGAGGCATGAGCGATGCTAGTAATACCATTCCCTATGCAGCCAGTCTCTGGTATGAATGGTGTGAAAATGTTGCTCATATGGTCGGTTGGTGCATGTCTTTCAGTGGGCTTGGCAGACTGATATGTAATAGCAACTTCTAGCTCGGTGAGGAAAGCAACGGGAAACTACCTCACTCCTCATTTCCCTAGTACGCCTCCAGTGATGCCTAAGCCATCTATGACAGGTGACGGCGGAGTTGTTGAGGATCCAACCAGCCTTAGGGCTGAAGACTGAACATACACACAAATACTGGGGTACATGATCTGAGTGAGTCACACACAGCAGAATATGTAGGCTCAAAATTGGTTCAAGTTCTGAATGAATTTGGAGTTCTGAAAAAGAAAATTTTTGCTATCTTTACAGAGAGTGGTGGAAATATGGCTAAAGCTATACCATGTTTTGCACGTACTTTGAAACTGGTGTGTGAAAACTCGTTCAGAAGACGTTGAAGAAGTAATTTCGAAATGGAGGGTGTCAGTGTCTTGGTTTAAACGTCATGTAAGTGCAAGTTATGATCACAGGAAATTCCCTGAGGAGAAGGTTTTAAAACTCATTCTAGATGTAAAAACAAGATGGAACTCTACATTCCATATGCTAGAGAGGTTTTCGAAAATGATAGGCTTTGTAGGATAAGTTGTTCTTAAATACGTACATACTCCTGATATGTTGAATTCATCGGATGAGTTGGCCGTGCGGTTAGGAGCGCGCAGCTGTGAGCTCGCATGCGAGAGATAGTGGGTTCGAACCCCATTGTCAGCAGCCTTGAAGATGGTTTTCCGTGGTTTCCCATTTTCACACCAGGCAAATTCTGGGGCTATACATTAATTAAGGCCACGGCCGCTTCCTTACCATTCCTAGGCCTTTCCTGTCCCATCGTCGCCATAAGACCTATCTGGGTCGGTGCGACGTAAAGCAAATAGGAAAGAAATGTTGACTTCAATTCAGAAAGAAGAATTGCAAGGCACCACAAATCTACTACGACCACTGGAAGCCCTGAGAAAGCAGATTTGTTGTGAAAACTACGTGACACTCTGTAAAGTGCTTCCACAGATACAGTGTTGTCGCGAACACTTGAATAAAGTGGAGCCAATATATGGACCTGAAAAAGCACTGGATGTACAACTGTTGTTAAAATTTGAATGAAGATTTGGGTAAATAGAACAGTGCTTTTTATTGGCCTCATCCACATTTCTAGATCCTAGATTCAAAAATCTTCATTTCAAAGATCCTGTTGCATTATCAATGCGCCATCTAAGAACTGAAATGGCCACTTTGAAATCAAGTACAAATGCTATTGAGTGTTCTAAATTCTCAGATGGTACTGATGATGGAAATGAAGAATTTGACCTGTGGCAGCATCACAAAGATATCGTGCATGCTGGATGTAAGAAGAAAACGGCATCTACTCTTGAAGTGCAAGATGAGCTTTGTTTTTTCATGTCAACTGCTGTAGCGCATTTGAAGGCGAAACCTATGAAGCTCTGGGATGAAATGAAGTCTGTCTATCCGAACTTGTATCGGTTGGCAGTGAAGTATGAACCTCCGGTAGCAACATCGGTACCTTCAGAACGTTTGTTCTCCAAAGCAGGAGCAACTGCCACCTCGAAAAGGAATCACCTGACATCAAAACGGCTATCAAAACTTTTATTTTTATGTTCCCAAATGCAAAGAGAATAAAGCATCTAATATCAGTACCGCATGTCATTATCATTAGGCTTTCTATGCACATCTAAGTACTGCGATTGTTTCCTTATATTTAAACATGTTTACATTATTATAACCGTAAACTAGATTGAGTTCCATATAATATTTAGATATCTTTATCTAGTTCCTGTATCAGTAATACAGATCCACATCCGTAGCGTATGCTGGGTTCAAGACGAGGGCTGCTATTACATTTAGGTTCCACCCCCACCCCCGCCTTTTCGACAGATGATTTAGTGAACCTCAAGCCTTAAGCGTTTTGAGTCACTGGAGTAGCTTGCTGTGGTGTTAAGGCTGTTTCGCAAGCTCCTACCTAGACCTCTGACACTACCAATACTCAACGCCTGGTCAGTGGAAACTGTGTCATAGTGTTTAGCAAATTAAAGCTCGGCTTTGTGGCTAAACAGACAGAATGCTTGCCTTGGTCCGATGGCCCCGGTTCAATTCTTGGAATCAACCTCATTATACTCTTAATTCCCCTGACTTGAGGATTGGGTATTTACGACGTCTTCGTCATTCATTTCATCCTCATTTTATTATTATTATTATTATTATTATTATTATTATTATTATTATTATTATTATTATTATTATTATTATTATTATTACTAGCTGTTACCCACGGCTTCGCTCGCGATGATAAAAGTTAACTTCTCCTCGGTACTGCACTAAGACATTATCTGAAAATCCCTAAAGTATAAAAACTCGCCGAAAAATTGCATTTCATTTACCCCACAACCTCTTTGTAAACCACATTTGTGGCATTACATTTTCCGGCTAAAATGGCCAAGCTACTGGCAGAGATAAATCTGGAACATGCGACATGGAACACTTCATGTGAGAAACAGTCCTCTTTTAAGTCGAAAAAAGGAAAGGTTCATTTACTGCAAACGACATTCCAAATACCAATTTTCACGCCTGCAACATTTTATTTTTTGAGATATAAGTATCCTCACAAAGAGAATTCAACCCATTCTTCACTTATTTTCGAACTCTAGCTTAAGTTGATTTTCCGAAAACAAAAAGTACGTGTTTCTTTATTTTTAAAGGAGACTACAAATACCAGTTTTCACGTCTGTAACATGTTAAGTTTATGAGATATAATGTAGGTAGATATACTAATTTTAAAAACTGACCCACTCCTTGGCTGAGTGGTCAGCGTTGATGCCTTCGGTTCACAGGGTTCCGGGTTCGATTTAGGGCTGAGTCGGGGAATTAAATCGCGAGTGATTAATTCTTCTCGCTCGGTGACAGGTTGTTTGTGCTTATCCCAACACTCTCCCCTTCACATTCACCCAACACACCACTTCACTAACCATAACGGGGCAATAGTAACAACATCCCTAGATATTCGGTTGGCGCCAGGAAGGGCATCCAGCCGTAAAACGGAGTCAAATCGACATTTGCGACACAGTTCGTACTCACGACACCACAGGTGTGGGAAAAGGGGGTAGAAGAAGAAAATACTCATCTTAAAAATTCACCCGCTTTTTTTATTATTTCACCCCCTTAAGTGGTTTTTCCGAAAAATGTGTGCTCATTTATTTTTAAAGGAGATTCCAAGTACCAATTTTTACGTCTGTAACATCTTCAGTTACAAGTGATAAGCTTTAACAGTTTCATTTCAAGTAATACTAATCCCGTATTGACTATAATCAATCAATGAATATTCAAGATAAACTTAAATATTATACCTAAGCGGTCCGCCTATTCAATACAATATATAATTTTAACAAAATTTCGAAGATCTTATTTTAAATGTCAAAAATTTTAATGTGCTTTCCAATTTTTATAATATTTATTTCTGACATATTAATGTTAATTTATTATTATTGATGATGTCCCTTAGGGGACGAAACATGTACTATATATAATAAATGATATATTGTGTTGAATAGGCGGACCGCTTAGTTATAATATTTAAGTTTATCTTGAATATTCATTGATTGACATCTTCAGTTTCTGAGATATAGCCTATGTATCCTCATATAAATAATTAAAATCTTTCCTCAATTCTTATGACCCCCCTCCCCTTTCCCCATCAATTCTTAAGTGAATTTTCTGGGAAAAAATGTGTTTATTTATTTTTAAAGGAGATTCTAGATACCAGTTTTCATGCCTGTATCATGTTAGGTTATTGTGATATAGTGTAGATAATCTAGCTGCTGTAGAATCATGGAGCTGACTTTGCTATGGTTACGGCAGTTCATTTTTTTATCCAGTTCCTAGAGCAGGGGTAGTGTGATGCCAATATCTCCGTAATGGTTGGTTTAAGGCCTTAAAACACGTTTCCTTGCATCAAGGGGCTTAAAATGAGCTTTGTCTCGTCCTTGTTTGACAAATTAGGTGTGTGTGTGTGTTTTTATTAATGAACAAAACAGGCGTTCAGCCCCGAGTACATGTTCACAATAATAATAAATAAATAAATACTAAATACTGCTACTGTACACCTTGGGCGTGCCATGAAGCCTGTCAGATACTCCGGAAACGTGACCTCAAAAGTTAGGTCACCACGGTAGTCATCCTCCGTCTCTTCATGCCACGTCCAGCTACTCCCCTGTCTAATTCTAAATTCACATTTCAAACATCAATAACTAATAAAATTAATAAACGTAGTCCAACCTAAGCCACCCCTCTCCACCATATACAAAATAAAATGAACAATAAAACAAAAAGACCTAACGCTACAGTTATAGACCAGACCTCCTCAGCCGGGCCTATATTTACATTCTATTGCTGGTGTTGCAACTCTCTGCTTGTTATCATTCACACGTACCCACTCATCACGCAAACCTTATCACTCACACTTACGCAACCTTCTTGCTTCAGCATTTTCATCACCTCTATTGTTCCCTGACCTACTCCAGAATAAGCTACAACAGCAACATTACCAGATTGCATTCCAAACCAGCCATATTCCGTCATTGCATTCCAATCCATCATACCACAGCTTTTACCAATCCACGTTAACATTGCTTCCTTTCATTTTATTCCGCCATAACACTCTATAATAAAATTTACCTCTCCATCTCCCAACAGTTTCGGCAATGAATAACAAATACCAATCACGCATATACCAACACCTCTCCAACCTCATATTTCTTCCTCCTCTCCATACAAACAAACCAAAATTTACAAAATGATAGTAAACTCACCTCTCTCCAGCTCCAAAAATTAAATACTCATACCAGACACCAGCCTCCACAAATAAATACCATAATAATAATAATAATAATTGACAAATTAGGTATTTCGCCTGTATTAGGCTAGTATTTTTATATCTCCCTCCGTGCACTTCATTTGAATGAACGGGGCGGGTGTACCTCCCGGTACAGAATCTATCTGTACATAACACTGAATGATAAAAAAAAAATGTTTGTATACAATTCCGAATTTGATTGATTCCTTAGGTTATAAGGTAAGACGGCAGCTAAGAATTTAAGTCCGTTAAAATGAGAAGCATGCTTGAAGCCATCAACAATGATTTCATTTGTTCTAATGTGCTTCTATGTATCACTGAAGGATTGGAAAATGTTATTTGATTTTATATAATTCTGAATCTGGTTTGCATGTAAATTTGAATGTTTCAGCAAAACAGTTAACCAAGAGAGAGAGACCTCCCTACTCTACAACCTTAAAATCTCCAGCCAACCACCTCTTTCCATCCCACAAATCTCCTCCTCCCCGCCTAATCTCCTGGCGAGAGAGAAGGCGTAACCTTCTGGGTGGCTCGCGCAACCCATTCAGGGTAGGGAATGAAAATTTGTTGAGACAGACACATTACAAGAGAAACACATAAAACCCAGGATAGTGAAATACACTTCTCAACAACCAGTCTACTCCTACGTGAAATATACAATTGATTTTTTTTTGAAACAGCACATGTCAATAAATCTTAGTTTGGAGATATCCAGCTATAACGTGCACATGTCAGAGACAAGTGCTGTTTCTCCAACAAACTATTATTACCAGGCAGAGCTACCGGATAAAGCAATGCAGTGAAGTGTGTAGTTTCTCCAGAAAACGATAGATCTATACTTAAAGACTGTATTACTTGCCTTAACTCAACTGTGGCAACATCTTGACATTTGTCGTTTCAAAAAAAAAGATTCAATTAAAGAACTATTTATAAGAAAATTAGGTTATTTTCAATGGCACTACTCAAGATTAGCTGGACAAAAGTATATCTAGATTGTCAAGTTACAGCTAACTTTCGTTTTTGTTTCCTTTTTACTTTTGTGATGGTTCTTCCTTTGCAGCAACGCAGGCACTTTTCTTGAAGTTTTTAGAGTGAAGTAATTTGAGACTTTCCTTTCCTCAAGAGCTTGACTATAATTATTGGCTAAACCATTTGATATAACCTTAATGCTCTTTTTAACCCTTTACTGAACAGTAGTGCCATCACCTATGTAAGTGAATACAGATTGTGGACACAGGTAGTTATACGCCACACATTCAACTGTAGAGCCAATCAAACACATATGCCAGTGATGCCTTGTTCCCTTTTTTTTTTTCATAACGGACGACAATACAGCTCTACAACCAAAAGTTCTCCTTCCATCCTGTCAACATCCACGCATACAAAACACCGTTTATTTTCCGTGGATTCTCCCCATCATATTATCACAGAATTCACGGATACCTCTGGCTCAACCTCAAAAACATTACTGACCTACGTGAGCCTTGCAATACGTACCTACAATTAATGTAGCAAAGGGTTCATAGTTGTTTTCAGATTCCCTCTGCACTGAAAAGGTTTCATACACAACTCTCAATTGATTGATTTCCTAACAGTACCATTTCCTCGCTTTGATTCTGTAACTTGAGAAGTTCAGGTGCGTAACTGTCACTAATTAACACCTGGAAAAGTCTGAACACGCTACAACATAACGACATGACCATGGTGGACACTTGAAACCAGCTCTGTTCATTAGATTAAAATACAACATAATTTCCCAGTCACTCTCCACAAGAAATCCATTTTCAGACTGCAACATTTTAACTCAGTCATCTCATCTTTTACTAATATTTCAATCACTTGCAAGGTGGTGTAGCTTGTAACGCAGACGCCGTGTTTCTAAGGGAACTGTAACGTGAACTTCATCTTCTAATGCATCTAAATTATATCAGTGGATTGTTATAGACATTACAAGCAAAGTCCTTCAAAGAAAATTGACCTAATTTTGCAAACCTCACTTCAATACACTTAACAATTTGAGCTTTCTTTCACACTCAAGAATTTGTTTCACAGAATCATTAAGTGCAATCACTCCGTCTGCTGTAGGCACCAAATCTTCTCCCCAAGCGGCCTGTCTGCAATTTGGCAGTAAGTACACTTAAGACAAGTGGTAATTACTAAAAAACTATTTACATAGTTCTTCGCTGTGGTGTGTGTGTCAGAGCAGTGTGTGTTTAACTTGTCGATCTTCCTTCTTTGTGACATGTGCCATAATGTCTATGAATGTTTTAAAAACAGGTAAGGCGTCCAGCTCCATGGATAAATAGTTAGAGTGTTGTCCTCGGACAATCCCCGCACTAAAAACCATGCGCCGTATTTTACATTTTTAACATGTAAGGAAAGACAGTTTCATGTTATCGAGCCCAGTAACCGGATTAGCATTACAGACTAACCGCCACTATTAAATTAATTTTACAAACCAGCAATATTCTTAGGATCAAGGATTTTTACTGATAATGATACATTCTGTCTCTATTGGTTTTGAGAGTCTTCCTAGATAAGTTTGGAGCAATGTTTACCAACAATGTCTTCTCTGAATGAAACAACTCTTCCAGGTCTGAAAATCTGGCCTCCGTAGTTGAACATTTACAAACGGACTCTGTATCAGCATCAATATTGACCAAACCAACACAATGGCGCAACAGCCCGGAAGGACCATGGTCTACCAAGCGACTGCTGCTCAGCCCGAACGCCTGCAGACTATGAGGCGTACTGTGGTGAGCACAACGAATCCTCTCAGCCGTTATTCTTGGCTTCCTAGAGCGGGGTCGCTATCTCACCGTCAGATAGCTGCTCAGTTGTAATCACGTAGGCTGAGTGAACCTCGAATCAGTCCTCAGATCCAGGTAAAAATCCCTGACCTGGCTGGGGAACGAACACGGGGCATGCAGGTAAGAGGCAGACACGCTAGCCCTTCACAATGGGGCCAGCTATCAATATTTACCACTTCACTTAATACAGCAAAGTCTCATCAACGTTTGGTGTAATAAAGTTTTCATTTGACGTATTAAACCTACTATTTCTAATGCACTTGAGAATATGTACACACTGTCACAAAGAAGAAACAGGGACTTTAATGGATCTGCTGTATTTGGTACGCAGGCTCTCAAGTTATTACGAAAACATAAAAGCTCAAACATTTTTCTGTCAGTGCTATGGTATCAGCAATAAAGTAGAAAACATCAGAACCTAATTCTAGCACCTTAAGTGTCTGAGTTAATGTTATTCACCAGAAAAAAGACCAGTGACATCTTTATTCCCAGAATGCAAGATAAAGCCATAAATACTTGCACGGTAGATGCTGTATAATATTCTTAACAATTTTCAGCCATTCCTACTAATTTACGAGGTTTATATGAACTTTATCAAGCATTCCTGACACTATTTTTTAACTCTCCTTTACAGGTGTGTACTTATTTCTCTCAAACATTTATTTATTCAGGACTCGCGCCTCAACTGCTGTCTTGTTGCTGGGGGTCAATGAAAATTTGTGTTTCGGAAGTATAACCAAATACTTTTGGTATAACCCAAGCAACCGTGCAGGGTGGTGGTCGCGGCCGTTGATGGATATATATATTGCATGGATAATAAAACCGCGAATTCCATTCGCAAGATAAACTCAACCAACCAGTCGCGTGCACAGCCAGAAAAACCAATATTATTATATATGCATTGAGGTCTGATGATATTGTAGTTGGTCTTGGACACTTGGGTTATCATTTGCGACATACCGATATCGTTTGAATATGCCTATATATTATGTCAAATACAGTAGAGACAATACGCGACATTTCCGGATTTAGCCTTGTTAAAATGGGAGACAAGTCGCAAGTGGCGCTCCGAGTGGCGTGACCTGAAAATTCGCGCTAAATTCAAATACCAATGGAAATATATATGCGGAAATGGATAAATAAATTACGTCTAGAAAGAAAATGTTACTAAGATATTAACTTCAAAGTTGCTAAAGCAATTCTGGATAAATGAATGAAGAATTATTTAACAGGTTATTATTTAAGGACTGAAATTAGGCATATAATCAAGATGTGAAATGAACCGCTGTGAAAGGGCTTGATCTTTCATTTATGCATTACATTTTTGGCTTTAGAATTCCTGCCTGAACGTTCACGGCTAGATTTTTCTTTTTTCTCAGTTAAAAGCGTTATATCGTCATATTAAAACACTTGTCAACAAAAATATCGGCACATTCCTTACACACATGATTCAATGAATTTACATTTAAGAGCTGGACAATTCTCCTTTTAACTTCAAGCATACTAACAGAAAGAAAATCTATAAATTTAGCCTCAAAAACATCCAAACTTTTCCTATAAGCAATACTTGCCATAATGCCATTATATTAGGGCAAAGCAAATTCACATCATCGTATTGTTTCAACAAAATATGTACATTTCTTAAATCACCCATATTTTCTTCAGTGCTTGACAACGCATTACGGCATTCCAAATGGGGTAACTTGGAACACAACCAGCCACACTCATATGCACATCTATTTTCCTGAATTAAATCAAACCCACAGATCACATCTACAACAACGCATCGGTATTGAAGGTTAACTGCTGCTCTATACAATAAAATATGCGTATTATATTTTAAGCCAGTTAAAATATGGGTCGAGCAGGTCAGAAGATTATGAAGTACTATAAAAATATCTTTGTCACTGGAAGAATATATATGCAAACATAATATTACTTACATTTTCCTCACGAGGGAAACGGAAGAAAGACCACATATTCTTCTCTACTTCATAGTTACTGCAGCCAAACACACCACATACCTTTCCCCTCATGTTGAGAGGAGATATCAAGGAATGACACACGTTACTATTTAATTATGTCAACTCACTGAAAACGCACAAATAACACCAGAAACTTCACACACAAATACACATGCTCTTATGACAGAATCAGTAGTTCTCAGGTCAATCCGCTACATAGAGCTCTAATCGATGTCCCTCGATATCTCGCTGAGTGTCGCGTATTGTCTTTACTGTATTTGATCAAGACCAACTAGAATATCTCAGACCTTAACCGACCTATCGAAACTGTCCATAATGGCGGCAGCTGGAGTGCTAGCATGCGTTTGTTTTGATTTGTGTAAGCCGTGTTGTTACCAAATATTTACGGTAATGTAAATATTATTAATCGTACATTATATTTATTTATAGTCTTAAGAAGGTTACAGATCATCTTTCAGTGCCGTAAGAAGCTATTTGTTCTCAAAGAGCTTATTTATTCCAACAATATCGGTGGTAATAAGGTTAATGTTGATTCTCGTGTTCTTCTCTGAAAGTTTTTTCTTCATTTTTAGTTACCTATGCAATATGTTTATAGTTTAATGTGCTGTGTGCCTGGATGAGTAAGAGCTTCAGTGTTCCCATTTCCAAAAGACCTAGTATTAAGACAAAATTGGGTTAAGAGCAGTCATAAGGAAAACTTCGAACCGAATCACAGGACTAATAATGTTGTGTGGATTAATCATTTTATCATTTTTGAAATCAAATGTATTGTCAGGGAAGACATTGTATACCCATAGAAGTGGTGATCTAATTCGAGTGCCGCGCAAACTTCCGAAGTTTAAACTAATGATGCCTATCCTAGCATTTGCCTTATCAGCCAACGTACCTTACTAAAAAGAACATTAAATCAGTCCCAGAAATCATGAGTACTAAAATTTATGATTTAGAGACTAAATTATTCTTAAACGGTGGTGCAAGAATGATGTAATTAATTTTCAACGTTATACAATGAACA
Source organism: Anabrus simplex (assembly GCF_040414725.1). Lineage (NCBI taxonomy): Eukaryota > Metazoa > Arthropoda > Insecta > Orthoptera > Tettigoniidae > Anabrus > Anabrus simplex. The sequence goes on from NC_090265.1 coordinate 6,061,554, forward strand.
TGCGTAAACTAAACCTAACCCCATTTCCCGTGGAGTGAACATAAGGATTATGTTATATATATTACAATTATACCATCAATTCTGGTGAGTGTTAAGCTGACGAGTGCTTTAGATGATCAAGTGTATCATACAAATATCGCTTGTACCTACTCAACAATACAGGTGGATTTTGGAGGGTTGAAATTTTGTTGGAGAAATTTGTTTGCGTGTTTTACATAATGGGCTGTGGTTAATGGTGGTGTTACATAGTATTTCATATAAGGTTAATAATGTTCTTTGTTGACATCTATATATCGTATTTGCTGACCGGAGATTCATATGTGAAATAATTTTATACTCTGTGTCTTTTTCAACCTGATGTTGATACAATAATTCTCCCTTCGTTATTTTCCCCTATGATTTCATTTAGACTTACAAAACGCTATAACGCTACTTTTGGTCTTTAATTATTCATATTTTGAGTTAATGAGTTGCATTTCATGACGTTTGACTTGTGATATTTTCTTTAGGTGACTCGAAATAAACATGCATAACCTTTCCCTGAACCTCTCATATCGCACGCCGATGTCCTCCATGTTTATTCTGGATTACGGTCTGATGTAATTGTAGTTGGTCTGGATTTGATTATGTGCAATAAATATCGATTACCGAAAATAAGTTTTCAATATATTGCAATATCAATATTTCGGTATTTAAAAATAACTCGCCATCTCCAGGCCTGATACTTAATGTAAACGACATTTCACTATAACTGTTCCAAATGTGAACTAATGAATTATTACAGATCGACAGGGGGGCGGTCAATGTAATATATATCGGGTAAGTTTGTTATCATGTGCGAGTATGCATTTATTTCTGTATAAGATACTAAAATATATTTTGTTAATCGTCGTGTTGTATCTTAGGTGAGTATTCTATATTGATTTTCATCATTAGATTATGTTCAGTGTGCTCGAGAGCCAATAAAACAGACAGGATCATTGTTTCGTATTACTAGGACGAATGGAAAATAATAGTGTTACGACTGTACATGTTCTCCGCCGTCTGCAGCGCTGCTGTCGATACAATGACCCATACCGTACTGACTTTGGAAAGAGCCGTTGCCTACGCTATAATACAAGACCTTGAAATGCACTCATGAAAACAGGAGGCGTCCCAGTATATATATATTTCTATGCGGGATAGGAAGAGATATGCCTGTAGTAGTAGATTCGAACTTGCTATTTGTGTATGTACTCCCCAATATATGTGGGACCCTTTTCTGCAAGACAAGGCTGATCCTAGCATCATGTAATTTTATTTGTAGGTTTATTGATGCTCTTCCATGTAGGGGACACGTTCACTGATCTACTTCTACACGCCGAGTCATCACGCTATTTCACGTTGTCTTTGGAAGATAGATGTAAACCTTTATGGTATTTTTTTTTCCTTGCACTACGAGTGCTATCTATTGTATTGAAAAACTGATTGAGAACACAAACTTATGGTTTGTAAAATTACATATATATTTAAATGCTACTGAGTTCCTCATTTCATAATTTAGGATTGTCGAATACGTTTCCTAACCCATACTCTCTTCACAAGAACCCAGTAAACGACCGACTGCCGACTGCAGTTAGGGTGGTGCATTTATCTAGTAATAGGTAAGCAGGTAAGTTCGATTATGCATTTGCTATTTATTCCCTTTAGGGTAAAATATGAAGATAAAGCTGGAATTCAAGAGGACAAATTGGGGCAAATATTCGTGTACCGTATAGGAACTGGAGTAAATGAAATGTCGTACGACTTTCAGTGCCGGGATATCCCAGGACGGGTCCGGCTCGCCAGGTGCAGGTCTTTTCTATTTGACACCCGTAGGTGACCTGCGCGTCGTGATGAGGATGAAATGATGATGAAGTCAACACATACACCCAGACCCCGTGCCATTGGAATTAACCAATTAAGGTTAAAATCCCCGACCCGGCCGGGAATTGAACCCTGGACCCTCTGAACCGAAGGCCAGTACGCTGACCGTTCAGCCAACGAGTCGGACGGAACTGGAGTTAGGGGTTGGAATAACTTATCAAGGAAAATGTTCAATAAATTTCCAATTTCTTTGCAATCATTTAAGACAAGTTTAGGAGAACAACCGATAAGGGATCTGCCACTTGGGCGACTGCCCTAAATGCAGGTCAGTAGTGACTGAATAATGATAGCAATTGCATATCGCTATTATGCATATTTAATGCTTTTAATACGGTAGATCTTAGGGAAATTTTTGAGGGATATGAAGGCAACTGGACTAGACCAAAGATTGGTTGAATAGGTTGTTGTATTTTGAGAAAAGAGAACTCACAGAATTAGAGTAGGTGAATTGTTATCTCATCCTGTAATGATTGTGCTAGGGGTCGCACTGGGCTGAGTTATTGGACCTTCATGTTTTCCTGTCTATCTATTTAACGCTTTTAGTGAAAAACTGGAGCAAAGAAATGTTCTTTGCGAAGGAAGTTACACTGCATACAGTGGTAAATAAATTACAGGATTGTGAGCAACTAACATAAGACCAAGACCATGGCGAGATGAGAGGTTCAGTTGTGAGTGTCACCAAGAGGAATACTATGTGGTTAATCCCCTGTATGCACCTAGGTTATAGCATAAGGAATGACCTCCATTCACGCAATGACATTAACGAGTTTGTAAGCAGATATTGCAGAACTTTTCACGTGGTTATGGCGGTATTTAAGTGTTGCAGTAAGAATGTAAAGGAGAGGGCGTGTACGTCTTTGGTAACACCCGAATTAGAGCATGTATCCAGTGTATTCCATAAGACTCACACAAAGACTACTTGATAAAGAACTGGTAAAGATCCAAAGGAAAGCAGCAAGATTTCTTGTGCATGATTTTCAACGAAAGAGTAGCGTTATGAAAATATTGCTAAGTGTGGGCTGAGAAGACATGCGAGAAAGGAGACTAGATGCCCGGCTAAGTGAAATATTCGGATCTGTTCGTTGAGAGATTGCGTGATACTGAGCGGTGTTTAGAAAAGTAGGAAATATCACAATATGACGACAAAGCTGTATTTGAAGATGACCAATTGAGGGAAATACTTGTTCACAGGAAGAGGAGTAAAGGATGGGAATAATTTATCACAGGAAATATTCGATCAAATTACAATTTCTTGAAAAAGTTTTAAGAAAATGCTTTGATAGGAAATCTGCCACTTAGGTGGCAGCCCTAAATGCAGGTCATTGATGATAATTTCTGATGACCGATTTTACTTTATGACTGCATTGTGTTGTTGTAAACCCATCAGATTGCAGGAGATACAGAATATCGCACTGTTTTTAAATGTTATTTTATGTTACTTTTTAACCTTTTCATTCCTATCCTTGATTACGACAGAAAATTAAATATTACTAAGGAATTAAATTAAGTGGTAACTTCCATAAATTTACTCAATGGCTCACCAGTTGTAGACTCTTTCATATGGGCTCCTTCCGTCGTCTTAGACGCATCATGGTCATCTGTCTGACGTGCTTGTGATTTTCGATTTAGTTACCCATCACTTTTAAATTGTGAAAGGCCTGATGACGGAGGAAAGATATACTGCGGAGGATGTGCTTGCCCTCTTATTAGGTTGTGACTTTGAAGAAGATGACGCTGATAGTGATTTGTCATCTGTTTCTGTTGACGGAACGACTTCAGTCACACCTTCTACTTCAGGCACATTTATTACTTCAGTTTCACTTCGTCGTCTAAAATGTCGGCCTATTTCGAATGAATATGAAGACATTGAGGTCATCCCGCCAGCTTGGTACCAATCCTGCCTCAATCACTAATTAACAGCTTGGCTATCCTTACCACTTCCTGTTATGCCAATATTCACAACAGGAAGATCAGTCCTGATTTCAAATAAACCACCATGGGTTCGGTTTTACGGGGAGAATAATACATCCATGTTCATTAAAACCAGAACACCTTGAAAGACTACAGGTAGGAAGTTCATATTCTCACAACAACTGCATTAGTATGTTGTAAAGAAATGATTAACCTTTGAACCATGTCTGCCTCAGACTCAAGCTCCACATCGATTTCTCGGCGCACCCCGGACTGGCAAAATATGCCTGCGGCTTTCGTTGTCGCTATAAACCGACGATAATGGATCAGTGTGACATCAGCAGACGTATGCGAGAACCGTACCGTCAGATGAGTGAGTTTGAAAGAGGGGGCATTATTGGCATGAGAGAACGTGATGTAAACACCAGGGAAATTCACACTCGTGTGGGAAGAAGTGTGACGGCAGTGCAACGGGTGTGTACAGAATGGTTCACAGAAGGCAGTAGAGCACGACGAGATGGGTCTGGTCACAACACCCAGACACCCCCGGAAAAATCGACACGTCATCTGAATGGCATTGCAGGACAGTTCTGCGTCCTTCCCGGCTCTGGTGGAACAGTGGAACAGTGTAACACATCGTACACTCTCAGGAGTGACAGTCCGTCGCCGTGTATTACGGTCTGGGTTGCCGGCGTGTCGTCCACTCCTCAGCGTAACTTTAACTAATGTGCATAGCTATGCTAGACTGCAATGGTGTATGGAACGACGTCACTGGGGACAGGAATAGCAGCAGATAGTGTTTTCGGAGGAATCCTGCTTCTGTTGGTTTGAAAATAATGGCTGAAATTCTGTTGGCCGCAGGCAGGGGGAGAGGCAGCACATTGACAGCGTTCGCACAAGACACACAGCGCCAACTCAATGCCTTATGGTGTGCGGTGCTATTGGGCACAACCACAAATCACAGTTGGTCCTTCTCCAGGGCGCTGTGACCTCTTTGACCTACGGGAAAGACATCCTGCGACACGGAGCCATACCCTTTCTGCATGATGCCCCGGACGCCATATTGCAGCACGACAATGCGCGACCACATGTTGCTGCACGAACACGTGCCTTCTTGTTGTCACATATCAGACTGGTGCCCTGGCCCGCCCGATCACCGGACTTGTTTGGGATATGGCGAAAGGACGGTTGCGGCGCTGTGACACAATGACAACCACCAAACATGAACTGTGGAACCAGATGAATGCAGCATGGATGGCTATACGACAGGACGCAATTCGCGCCTTATACACGTCGATGCCATCACGCATGGATCAACTTATCAGTGTCCATAGAGGACCCAGTGCCTACTAGGCAACAGGATACATGCTGAACCTAGGTGATTGACATGTTAATCGTTTCTGCAGAACATACTAATGAACATGTCCTGTAGATACGAACGTTTTATCTTTCAAGGTGTTCCGCTTTTATGAACATTAGTGTATAAAGACATATCTTAATCTAACTGTGCTTGGAACAAGGCATAACAAGTCTCCGTCAAAAGTAGGTCCATTCCGCTCTAGAAGTACTGACTGCAAGCGGTAGCAGGAAGATAATGAGCATGACATGCGAGTGATAAGTGAATTAGGGAGAAACAAGTGCTAAGTGGTTGAGGCACCGTAGAATGCGTAATTCGTTTATATGAGTGAAAATCACTCCCACACGCTCGTCTGTCACATGTTTCAACCTATCGACATTCTTTCTTCAGTGCCTCATGGAAAAGTAGTGTGAAGTCTCCCGCCACACAGGTGCATCATGACGCTTCATACAGTAGAAGGGAAGTGACATTTTCAAAAACCAAGCTCGCATTCAGAAACCAACGGTCACCTGACGTAGATTTCGGAGCAGGATTCCTCCTTCTGGCCTGTGACTTTCAGCCTGATGAGGTAACCGTTTGAAGAAAGTGTTGCAAGTCAAACATAAGCTTCGCGTCGCAAGACTCTACCCTAAGAAAGATTGTTCAGCTCTTGTTATCAACTACCGTAAAACAATATAACGAAATATTGATGAGAAAACTATGGAAAAGGAGGCCCTTACGTCATATTTTAGCTTAAACTCGAACATTGCCTTTTTGAGGTTTTAACCCAACATGAAGGAACATCTGAACATATTATTAACATCATCTTCATAAGTTTTTAATTTTTTATGCCAACTTTTGTATCTTTCTTAGCTGAAGATGTTCCACATTAGGAATGGAGCATGTACTTTTTAATATTTAGTAATTACATTTTAAGCTGAATTATGTTACGTAAATGCATAGAGTAACATTAAAGAACAAATATGTACTGGAAGGTGGGATTCTCCATTCTAGCTAACCTTAGTTGAAACCGATTATATAACACTCTAATAATTTGAATACTGACCGAGATATTCAAATATTAATAAAATTCCTTTAACCCTCAACTGGTCTGTGAGACGGCTGAAAATTTTCCAAAGGCCATCCCCTCTCCTATCCTCAGCCTACTGCTTTCTTCCCTTGTGTACCTCTCAGTTGGAGTGTTGTTTCCCTGCAGGGAAGGTGATGTAGCCCTTGCTTTGTTTGACCTTGAGTAAGTGCGTAGTAAACTGATCGCGCCGTCTGACAGACGTATGATACCAGTTCCGTGACTATTGTTCGCGAATGACGTTATTCAGTATTCAGTATTGAGTGTTTATTGTGATTATTGTGAGTTAGTATAACACTGTTGTTACTTACAGTGCGTTTAATTCCTATAAATAATAATGGAGCCACAATCAGGACCATCTCGGCGAGTTTTACGACTTAATGAACCAAACTTTGAACTGACATTCTGCATGAAATGGCCGGAATTCTTCGAGGTTCGTAAAACGTGGTACTTTTGCGATCCTAAACTGAAAAGAACGAAATACCCGTGCCAGAAGTGTGGAAAACCGATCTCATCGGAGTGCGCCAAAAAATCTGCGGAGAGTGCTTTGCGGATAAATGAATGAACGTATGTGGGTAGGTGAAACATATTTGAAGTCTAACATGTTTTTCTATATATTTTGAAAATCATAGCTATATCTGGACATAAAATGTTTTGTGTTGTAGTTATATACATGTAAAAATAAGGAAACATATCCTGTGATAAGGAAAAAACAAACAGTGACTTTGAACCTTAAAATTGAAATTTGTGTTTTGAGTCTTCCAGTAATTTTGTGTTTTATTTGTTTGTATGGTCTTTGTATAACACTGACATATCAGCGAAATGATCGTAATAATCATATTGTCTAGATTTCTAAGAAAAAGAAAACCGTCTATATTTTTGGTGCATCATTCTAATATTTTAGTATTTTTTTCTGGATTTGTAATTTTTTTCTTTTACCTTTTGCACTGACATGTTTGAAAACATATATTTGAAGGAATTAAGTTGAATAAATAAAAAAATTGAGAACACATTGTTTAATTTAAAAGTAAATATGTGGAGTGTGACAGACGTATGATACCAGTTACGTTACAAACATAGATGATACCAGTTGAGGGTTAAACAATAATGCTTTTAACACGCACGGACTATTGGTGGGTCTATTCGAGTTCGTGTTAAGGAAATGTTATAGAGTGGCGCTGTCCGTCAGGTTTATATTCTGTAACCATAACTCAGTCCCAGCCAGTAAGAGCCAAAGGGGCACTGTCCGTCTCTATAGGAATATTGGCTTAATTTTTAACCTCTCGATTGCTGCGCGTTTGACGTCAGCATCACATGTAGCTTGAGGCTACATACACCAAAGATGGACGTTTACAGACATTATCAATGCTGACCCTGCAGGCGTGACTAAATATCTCCAATCAGTTTGACATGCCAGGTTACAGACATAGATAAAGTTCAATTGTACCGCTTGGAACTACACGGGAAAGTCTCCTGAAATATTTATTGAATTGTTACAAACACTGAACTATTAAGATGCCTGTATGGTAAATATATTGTACTTCAACCTTGATTAGTAGCATAAATTCAGTGAATATTTATTTATTTATTTATTTATTTATTTATTTATTTATTTATTTATTTATTTATGTATTTATTTATTTATTTATTTTATTCGTTTAAGGCCATTTGAGACCACGTTAAGCAACAGTCACGCGATACTGGAACCTTCTTCGCAGCCCTACATCTTTGCATGCTTTCCTATGCCCCTATTCAGTTTCTGTTATTAATGGAAGTCTCTGAAGCTGTGGATCACTGATCTATGCTTTGTTCGGCTTAGCATGTTTTTTCTGATTTAATTCAGACTGCAGAAGATCCGTTCTTGACTCCCTGAATTCATTGCTCGAAACTTTATTTGTGCTGTCAAGTGTTTCAAAAATCTGTTTTGCGAGCCTCTTTTCAATTATTCTAAACAAATATTCATAAAATTTGAGTCTTCTTTTCCTAATTGACTCAACCAATCTTTCGAATTGCTGGTATAGTTCTCGCGTTCCTCCTAACGTATACAACCTCAACTGGCCATCCACGATGTTCGGACCCATTACCTTGAAGAGTACGTTTCTTTCAAATTTCAGATTCCCTTAGTCCAGACATTCCTGCCTTTCTGAGGCATTCACTGGGATACAGACACCCTGTTTAAATCGCATTGCTGCAGTGTTTTACTTTAGCTCGCCTTGAGATTGCTTTTGTCTTGTAAAAGCATGTGCCCTACGAAAATCAGCGGCAATATTCCCTCGTCTGGTGTCCGTGGTTAGTTTTCTGTCGTACGGTTTCTCCGAGGTACGAGAAACTGTCAACTGTCATCAAGTGATGACATTCTGTTTTGATGCTGGTAATATATTTGCTCTTTTTCAAAACGAAATTTGGAGTCCCGCTTTCTCTGCTTCCTGCTTTAGTATATGTATTTGCTCTGTAGATGTGACAGTGTATCTAGACAGAATCGCGAGGTCATCTGCGAAAGCAAGAAATATGACCTTCATGACGTTTTCTGATGCTCCAATATATACTTGGTTGAGTGGTCTCTTCTTGTCCAGTTCTTTTACCCATTCACAGATGATCTTCTCAAAAATACAGTCGAAGAGAACCGAAGATATCCCAACAACCTATTTTAATTTCGAACTCCTTCCAGAGATCCCACATGAATTTTACCTTTTAACGGGTGTCCGTTAAGGTTTGTTTAATAAATTTCAGTTTTGTTTTAGTTTCTGGCGTCTACTCCGAATTCTACCAGTAGGTCGAACAGCACCAATTTATTTACTTATTAACATAACAGATCATGGGAACTAATCATGATTTTCACAGTTGTTAAATACATGTAAAATAATTAACAATCACATTCTTTCTTTCTTTCTTTTACTCTTTCATTCTTTCTTTCTTCCTTAATTCGTTTACCCTCCTGGGTTGGATTTTCCCTTAGCGAGGGATCCCACCTTTACCACCCCAAGGGCAGTGTCCTGGAGCTTGAGACTTACGGTCGGGGATGAAAGTGGGAAGGATGAACAGTACCTCGCCCAGGTGGCCTCACCTGCTATGCTGAACACGGGCTTGTGGGTGAGCTGGGAAGGTCGGGAGGGCTAGATAAGTAAGAGGGAACATAGCGGCCGTGGCCTTAAGTTAGGTACCATCCCGTTATTTGTCTGGAGGAGAAGTGGGAAACTACGAAAAAACACTTAAGGCATGGCTGAGGTGGGAATCGAGCCCTCCTTTACTCAGTGCTGAGTGGGCCTCGTTCGGGCCCTCGTACCACTTTTCGAATTTCGTGGCAGAGCAGCGAATCTAAAACAGGTCTCCAGGAGTGGTAACTAATCACACTAACCACTACACCACAGAGGCGGACTAACAATTATATAATCATTCAATTCCTAGGAATTGAAACGCAGGCAGTGTTAAAATGCAGGGGCACATAACTGTAATGTCGCTTGAGAGTACAAAGGTACTATTGTTTACTCTAAGTCCAGATATATTTCTGGCGGGACCTAGTGATTTAAGCGCACTATATCTTCTGGTGTGAACAATTTTGTTGCTTTCAATGATCCATCCCAGTCTCACCCATGGCTTTGACAATACGAGAGTGACTGAGGAATGTGACTCCTCTTGCAGGCAGTCATTGTTACGAAGGATGTCAATTTGCCAGTGCTTCTAACTAACACGAGAAGCCTACATGGCATATATTTGTAAGTATTTATCCATAACGTTTCACTTACGATAAAAGTGAGAAGTATTATTTATTTATTTATTTATTTATTTATTTATTTATTTATTTATTTATTTACTTGAATTTCTCTCTGCCACTGCAGATTTCTATAGGACAAAGGATACAATTTTCAATAAAAATGTAGTCATAATGAAGTTTATACGATAAACTACTGCTAAATTACAATTTTCTACGTCTACTCACAGTCATTAATCATGAACAATACAGATGATTCCGCAGAATTTGTACTGAAGATTTCATTGAAAGAACGGCCAGCGTATCCAGGCTGGAACGAGAGAAAAATTTACGTTATTGTGGAAGAAGTAAAATGAAGTATAATATGCGGAAAACTTTTGAATTTTAACATTTCCTCTCCCTAGTTGCATAAAATATTTTCTGTTCCTGTATACATTTGAGCAAATGAAATGTCCTCTTAAAATACGTTGTAGGTTTTCAAAATACGTCATGCAAACATACATTCCTTCAGTAGGGGTAAAGTAAGGTTCATTTCCTTCAAAAAATACATAGGAAAATTAACACAACGAATGTTGTTCTGTTGGACGGCTTATCCATACGTGGCTGGGAGGCGTGAACAGTCTTAAGGAGAATAATCGATAAGAAGAGCGTTGGGAGATGCGAGGTTTTGTCTCTCAACCCCCGAATTAACTCTGTAAACAAATATAGAACTGAAACCTGAGTAATTCAGGAATAATTTTCTCCGTCATCTAATTTTATGTATCTCATTTTATAGAAGACGACAGCCAACACTACTGTGATGCGGTACTAGTCAATGTAAATGCTGAACGAGCTTTGAGACTTCGAGCACAAAACTCATGCACACGACATGCCTTCCAACTGCGACATGACGTTCATGTTACACCATATTTCAAAACATTGGAATGGCTACGCATAAATGAACGAAGGATTTTTCACCTAATAACACTTCTTTACCAAGTGCTCTCGACGAACACTCCTGTTTATCTCTCTTATAATTTTCGTTTCCTTTCCTCATTCCATAAAATTGCAGTAGTACCGGTTCTGGTTCCCTACTTGAAATTCCACTAAATCGAACGGACTCCTACAATCATTCCCTTTTAGATACTACATCGAGATTCTAGAATACACTCCCAATGGACACTCGACACGTTACTTCCTCTCAAAAATTCAAATCAATCAATCAATCAATCAATCAATCAATCAATCAATCAATCAATCAATCAATCAATCAATCAATCAATCAATCAATCAATCACTACTGATCTGCATTTAGGACAATCGCCTATCTTGCTTTCGTGTCCTTTTCATAATTCATTGCAAAGAAACTGGAAATTTATTGAACATCTCCCTTGGTAAGTTATTCCAATTCCTAACTCCCCTCCCTACAAACGAATATTTGCCGCTATTTGTCCTCTTGAATTCTAACTGTCTCTTCATACTGTGATCTTTCCTACTTTTAAAGACACCACTCAAACGTATTCGTCTACCAACGTCATTCCACGCCATCTCTCCACTGAAGGTCCGGAATATACCCGCTTAGTCGAGCAGCCTGTCCTCTTTGTACCAAGTTTCCCAGCTCAAATAGTGTAACATTTTTGTAACGCTACTCTTTTGTCAGAAATCACCCAGAACAAATCGAGCTGTTTTTCTTTGATTTTTGCCAGTTCTCGTATCAAGGAGACCTTCCCATACACCGGAACCATACTCTAGTTGGGTTCTGACCAGAGGCGTATATGCCCTCTCCTTTACATCCTTACTACAACCCCTGAACACCCTCATAACCAAGTGCAGAGATCTGTACCTTTTATTTAAAATCCCATTCATGTGATTACCCCAATGGAGATCTTTCTTTATGTTATCACCTAGGTGCTTACAATCATTCCCGGAAGGAACTTTTACCCCATTAACACAGTAATTAAAACTGGGAGGACTTTCCCTATTTGTAAAACTCACAACCGGACTTTTAACCCAGTTTATTATCATACCAATGCTTACTCTCCATCACACAACATTATCGAGGTCACTTTGCACTTTCTCACAATGTTGTAACTTATTTATTACTCCATAGAGAATAACATCACCCCCAAAAAGCCTTATTTCTGATTCCACTTCTCTACTCATATCATTTTTATATATATATATATATATATGAGTAAACATAAAGGTCTAATAATACTGCCTTGAGGTGGTAGTGGCGGTGATTATTGTTTGAAGAGAAAGTACAACTACTGCCTTGGGGAATTCCCCTCAATCAGTCTGCTGAAAGTTTTTCCTGGAACATATATTGGAGTACGGTATATCGGAGATGTGTGAGTCATTGTGTGTATGTTGTGTGAATGTTTTTTATCTATTATACACTTCAATTATTATTATTTTCTTATTATGATTATGATTATTATTAGCATTATTATTATTATTATTATTATTATTGTTCCGAGGTATCTGTGGAACAGCAGAGGAGAAAGAAGGTGCTGGGTAGAATAGGTCTCAACAACGAAATTAAAATTAATTTAAAATTTAACAAAGGTTATATTTTCTTTTCGAGATCAAGAAATAACAAGTATAACAGGAACTCAGTTGTATATCAACATGTAAAGAATGTACAATTACAGTTTATTAATGGATTTTGGGCTTCGAGCCGCAGATTCACAATTCTTGAGCAATTAGCCCAACTTTACTTATGTATAAGGTTCAACAAAGGGGGAGAAACCCCAATCATACCAAGGAGCACTAGCTCCCAATTACCCAGTAAAGCCTCCTCGAGGCACACAGAACCCAAATTTAAGAAAGAGCAACCCGCTTTCAAAGTTCAAGCCCATCAACGGCCACACCAAACTCCACCTTCAAGCTGTCCTCCGGACACATAAAAACAGGGGTAAAAATACTCAACCTACTGAGGCCTATTCAGTAAAGAAACAGGACAATGACACGGCCCCAAAATACCAACTTGAATGGAGGCGTACTCTGCACTCCTAATACACTTTATTAAAACCTAATTTGGCCCTAGGCCGCTTATGCAAGGGCTAATCCCATACTACTGAGGTGACACTAAATAAAACTTTATTACATTACGAAGAGATGGTAAACTGTTATAAAAATGTAGTCACCTCAAAACAATATGAGTGGGAGCTCGAGAGGGTAAGGCACTCTCTAACGCAATTTGTAGTTAAAGAGACAGAACTTTATACCAAGTGTCTTTTACATTTTAAAGGAAGTTTACATGATAAAAGTTTCGAACCTGCCCCGAGGGTTAAACTGCTGAGCTAGCAAACAAAGAAGTTATTAAAAGGCCATTACCTGATGGATGAACTGCCGCCTGAAGAAAGGGGCGCTTCCCGCCCCCTGCTATATAATCACACTAGGAAAGATGTTACAAAAGTGGCCCCGAGACCAGAAAATCAGCAGTTTATATATCCTCGTGGAAGATTCAAGACGTTTCATGAATGATTACAACCCGCCGAGAAAATTTGTATTGGTTACCGAACACAGTTACAGAGCAGGTTGGGGAAGAAAGCCCCCATTGGTCGAAAATGAATTTAAGAAATTCGGGATTGGCTAATTTCAAAACTGGCGGAACGAACGGATTAACATTGCCAACTCAAACAATGACAGAAAGAAATTTAACAAAGAACAAACTTATGACTGCAACATTTCTTCAAAAAAAAAGGTTCCTTCACTTCGCACTAGGGTGCACAATTGTAGTTCTTAAGTGGTGCCATCTAGAAGAGAATGTTCACACTTCTTGCTACAGAGAAAACAAAAACGAATCGAAACAGACATAGTTCAGAACACTTCAAAATTTACAGTAGGGACATCTTCTGAGAAATCTTAGAATTAATGTGGTTGTTAAAGTTCAGGCTTCCTCCAATAGAGGAGTTTCAACTGGCGCAATGTTTGAATTAGCGGCGTGGAGGTGTACCGCCCAGTACAGACCCCCCCCAAAGTCCCTCCAAGGGGTAACACAAAGAACACCAGATTTTGTTTTAAAACCAGGTCCAAGTTATGATGTTGATATAGAAATTAATTGCAGAAGGATTTACAAACAAGTTTTCTTAAATTGGTTGGATCCAGTTTCAAAATTCTTTGTAGTAACTTTTGATGTAATGTCTTTATGCTTGTAGTAGTTGAATTAAAAAAGTAGTAATTGTTGATATGAAATGTCCATGTAGCTGATTAAGTACATCAAATGTTGATTAAGTTTCACGGCCAGACCAGCTGCCGCCGCTTGTGTCCAGAGGAGGCCGCTCGGACCCCTCAAGTACCCTGAGATACCACTCTCCCGCACCATGAGAGGGGTAGTGGTGCTGAAGCACGCCGCACACGCGGCGAACGTTTACAGACCGCGGGCAAGTTACAGGCGGTGTGCCGCACATCAGCCTTGGCCGGGAGGAGGGCTCCGGCTCGCCGTACACTGGTTGACCTCACTGAAGTAGATCGGGCCCGTGCTCCACTCCAGTAGCGGCACGGCGCCGCGCGGCTGCGGGGGCACTGAAACATTAAGATCTCGGCGGCAGAATTTGTTGGACCATAATGATTTCCGGGTACAGTACTTGTGGTGGAGCTGAGGGGCCAGCGGCGTGGAAATATTTATTTCTTTTTAAATAGCCACTGTGTGTTGTTGAGCAGGAGACGGGAGCGTGGTAATGACCATGGTAAGGACAGGATAGCAGTTTAGCTGGTCGGGGCAGGTTGTACAATGAACATTAGGAAACAAAGAACATAATTCCAAGGGCAGAAGGCCTCAAACTGAAACCAAAATATAACCTTCAGATTTCTTTCCAAATGTAAAAAAATAAAATAAAAAAGAGCTAAGTTAGTGCGGAAATTACACAGGTTTCACCTGGGACAGGTGAACCCTAAATATCCTCTCGGTGGCTGGATTGCTTAATAACAACGTAACCGGCGTAAGAAAATCTAGGATTATGCACGGCCCATGAAATCTGGGGGTAAGCTTGCCCATGGGAACAAATTTTTGACCATCACCTGGTCACCTACCTTCAAATTGGTGGGTCTCCGTCGACGACCATATCTTTCCCTAACCTTTTCATGAGACACTTTAAGATTGGCTTTGGCCTTCTTCCAAAGATCTTTAATATTATCTGGATCTATTGTCTCAGGTAGAATGTCACTCAGAGACCAACGGTTAGAGAGCGGCGTGTTAGGAACAAACTTGAACATCAACGAAGCTGGAGTAAACCTATGAGATTCATGAACCGTCGAATTCAAAGCAAAAGCTAACCAATGCAGGGACGTGTCCCACCTAGAATATCTTCATGATGATAGGCAATCAGCGCCGACCTCAGATTACGATTGATCCGTTCAGCCAGAGATGGTTGCGGATAATAAGCAGAAGTAGTTTTATCAGATATGGACAGATCAAAAAAGAATTTACGAAATAGATTAGATGTGAACGCCTTAGCATTTTCAGACACAATATATTGACACGGACCAAAAGAAGCAAAGATCGAATTTAAACAAGTAATGGTGGACTGAGCGGTAGCCAGCTTAGTCGGAAATAACCAAGTGTCCCCGACGTAGTCAATCAGCGAACACGAGACACCCCAGGGGTGCTCATTTCGATGGCTGTAGGCTTATAAAATAAATGACTGTGTCAGGATTAACATAGGGTTCATCGAATAAGCATGTTCAAGGTATAGAACAAATATGACACTTTTATTGAATTAAATGAAATATTAACCGTCCTGAAGTCTGTGATTATGATTCTGATCACTACTTTATGTAATATAATGTGGCTCTTGATGTAACAAACTTAAATGCAAACAAATGGGATGGTACACGGCAGTTGTTTTCCCTAATATTCTAACAGAGTATTTTACATTGTTAATTTTCTTTATCGTCTTTAAAGTCATTAAATTATTAATTTAAAGTTGAATTAAAAATTGTTATTCAAAAAAATGAGGTCTGGGCCAAGCCTTCCTCGAACGATCTGGAAAAATGCAGTAATTGTAAGAACGAGTATAATAAAGAAATATCCAAGGTTCAATAAGTTAACAGTTATAGCAAAATAAAATTTACATTCGTTATATCGACAATTTTATAGTTATAAATGAAAAGTTGAATTTGCCTTTGTTTTCTATAAGTTAATCCGAGACGTCGGATATATCTGTTCACGTCGTCTCACATCTCTTTTCGTGAGAATTAATACTGAACTTCAAGCATCTGATGAATAATTGAACAAAATAAAACGCCTTCTGGGCTTACGAACATTCATAAATGGAGAGAATATAATCCATGTGGAAATTCGATCCACTGTCCATCGATAATTTCAAAGTGTCACACATTATCAGAAAAAAAAAGAAAATAATTCTCTAACTACTAGCAAATTACTTCATCTACAGCTAACTACTGAAATTATCAAGAAGACTGAGATTATCAAGAAAAAAATATCTACAATATTTACATGTCGACGAGTGTCGATCAACTATATCACTCTCCTGTTAACAGATTTATTACCTTCCAACAAGATCGAGTTACCTCATGAGAACGAAATATTGCATTAACGAATGAACTTGCCTAGTCACGAATCAAATATTATTGAGATATTTCATCGAAGATCAGTTCTTCAGACCTAAGGCCTTCGCGAACATTCACGTGTACCTTCAACTTGAAATTATTAAATTACTTGAGCAAAATTGGGATATCCTCACGAATTAAGAAGTGCATCGATTAACATGGACTTTCATTTTCTTCATCTGAAGACACTAATATTAGACTACACTGCGTTCGTCTCCTTTGATCCATATTCACATTACAACCTAATCAACATCAGGCTTAATAATATTACAACATAACATGTGAAAAACTCAGTTTCACGAAGATTCATATCATGCGCAATTATTCCACATACTTTACATGTACAGTGTATTACCATGACGACTCTAACTTGTCGCATCCTAATATCAAATATGTGTAGCCACGAAATATAAAGACCTACCATCGTCCTACAAATGCAGAATATCCACTTAAATGCGTCTCGATGATCAATTAATCCAATTAATTATCACATGCCACAATGCACATATTCTCACTAAATTCATACATAGAATTCAAACTTAATATCCCGATGACACGTTATCTCAAACACGAGGTACAAGTAGAAGTTCCATTTCAAGGAAAATATTGAAAATATTGACAAAATATCCTTTCATCAAATCCATCGGACATAAATTAACTCATATTCGTAACGAAATTCACTCAATAAGCAAAGATGGTTTCGATAACACATGGATAACTCTATCAGAACCCTCGCTGTCAAATTCATGGCCACATGGTCATTAAGCAATCGCATGTGATAATTTTACGACATATCCGAGCGAAAGATACAACCATAAAAATGTGTCAAAATAAATTACTAAGAAGAAAGAAAGAATAGAAAAAACTACATAGAACAGATATAAATGAGACGTTATCGACTTAAGGAGATATCTTCACGTCTGGATGTCTGGATTCTCAACCAGCCATTCTAGGATGAAAGAATCAGCATCCCGACGCCGCCGACGGTGGTCGATGGTTTAGAGCTTATGGCGAAGCACAGGTAATCCATAATATGAAGTTCCGTCCTCTTCTGGAAATGATCAAGTCCAGGTCCTCCACGTTCACTCGTGAGAAAGCTGAAACTTACACAAAGTGCTTTAGAATAAACTCCAAACACACACGTAACTGTATTTTGGAAATGGCACGTACTTAAGGGATTAATATCTGCACATTCGACGTCTGATCACAACACTGTTCTACGTTGTAGACAATTATCAGAAGTGTAGAGCACAGGAGTGAAGCCACTATTCCTGACGACAAAATTCACGATGTTCTACGTTGAAAATCTTGCTGGCAAGGACTCTGAGCAACTGAAGATGATAGTTCGGGAACACGTCAGGATGTGAGAGTGAGTACTCTTATCACATGACTTAAATATCGTGTCTGGTGCTCATGCACGGAAGTAAACTCAATTGAGATATTGAATTCTTCTCCCGTATTATTATATACTTTTATCACCATTTTAGCCAAAAGGTCGTGTAAATTAGTTCAAAAATTTTAGTTTTTAATTTATATCATCTAAACGTGCTATTATTCATCCAGTTTATTTTAATTTAATCCATGAGCATTCCGTAATTGTGCATGTCACGCCACCAAAGATATTATAAATATTTCATTCATATCGTTCCTCGCAATTACAAGTGACACACGCTAGCAACTTTTTTTCTCTCGCCAACCTTCCTTTTTTGTTTTATTTTGTTAGTCGACCAGCTACCCTCTCTATGTCAAAGAAAACTTGTTCTCGTCCACGAGCCAAGGTCGCGCACACTCCCTCTCGCCGACAAGCGAACACAAGCCACACACCAACACCTGTAGCTGTCAGCTGTGTCCTAATTACGGCCACACAAGAAAATCTTGTAAAACCATCTACACATACAAGGATAAACTTGTTGGCATTCCCCTTTGAGTGGGGGAAGGGTAGAGACGTTCCATGGGGCGCGACGCTTGATGAGAAGACAAAAGCCCTTGCTTAGTTGACATAGTGGGTTTACTAAGCCAACATGATTTACAAGATTTTACCAATTCACGGATTTCTCCGTCCATACTCTTCCAAATGAACATTTCACGAATCTTTTCTCGGGTTTTGAAGATGCCTAAATGCCCCCCTAGTGGGGTCCTATGATAGTACTTGAAGATCATTGGCACAAGAACAGCTGGAACTACGACTTTCATTTTTTTATCATGCCTCGACGGGCAACATAAAACACCATTCCTCAGAACATAAGGGACAACATGTTCCCCAGAAGAAAGGGTTTCCATGATAGGAGCCAGCGTCAGATCTTCACGTTGATATTTCTCAATATCCCTAAAGAGCATGGGAGCATCTGTTAAGATGGCATTAACCTGAGATAGTATGGACACGGGAGGTGAAGAACTATCATCCAGATCAGGAGTCTCTAAATCATTAGAAAGCATACGGCTTAGTCCGTCAGCAACCACGTTTTCAGAACCTCTGATATGCCTAACATCAAATTGGAAGGCCGAAATTCGGATGGCCCACCGGGCTATACGACCAGTACGACGCGACCTACCTAAGACCCAACCTAAGGCTTGGTTATCGGTCTCCAAGTCAAATTTGACATGTTCCAGATAGAGACGGAATATTTCTAAGGCAAATAAGACTGCCAAACCTTCGAGCTCATAGATGGAATATTTGGCTCCTTGAGCCGATAGAGTCCTAGATGCATAGGCGATGGGTCGCCTCCCTAGTTCAGTCTCTTGAAGAAGGACTGCAGCTACCGCCGATGACGACGCGTCGGTTTGGACGATGAATTTCTTGGAGAAATCGGGCATGGCCAGAACAGGGGCGTTACACAGAGCTAGTTTGAGATCTTCAAAAGCGGCTTGTTGAGAAGGTCCCCACTCAAATTTGACGCCTTTCCTACGAAGATGGTTCAAGGGGGCCGCTCTATTGGCGAAATTTGGAATAAATTTCCTGAAGAAATTCACCATACCAATGAACCTAGCGATACCTTTGATGTCCTTGGGAGGCTTGAAATCACGGATGGCCTGTGTTCTAGAGTGATCGACTGCAACACAATCGGGAGACACAATATGCCCTAGGAATGACATTGAAGGCTTAGCGAAGGCGACCTTGGACAACTTCACAGTTAACCCAGCCTTACGAACGCGATTGAGAACTTCTTTTAGATGATCAAGGTGTTCCTCAAAGGTCTCAGAAAATACGACGACATCATCCAGATAGTGGAACAAGTACTCAAATTTGATGTCGGAGAAGACCCTATCTAGCAGTCTCGTAAGTACAGCTGCTCCCGTGGGAGCCCGAAAGGCACGCGGTTGTACTCATACAAATTCCAATCAGTGGCGAAAGCCGTCGGGTGTTTAGATTCCTCTGCTAACGGTATCTGATTATAAGCCTGGTTAAGATCTAGGATAGTAAAGAACTTAGCCTTACGAAACCATGAAAAACACGAGTGAAGGTCTGGAAGGGGCACAGATTGTAACACCACCTTCCGATTGAGAGCCCTATAATCAATTACAGGCCTGAAACCACCTTGGGGTTTCGGGACTAGGAAAATAGGCGAAGAATACGCCGACTTAGAGGGCCGAATAATCCCATATTTTAGCATCTGATCTATGATTTCTTTCAGCGCCTTCATTTTAGGTGGAGATAGCCTATAAGGTGGAAAACGGACAGGAATCGAATCCGTAACCTCAATCTTGTATTCAATAAGGTCAGTAACACTGAGAGTATCCGAGAACACCTCTGGAAACGACTGATACAGCTTACGAATACTATCAGCCTGCTCCTCAGGTAGATGTCTAAGATCTAACAACATCTCATCCTGGGTAGGCGAAATAGACGAACATGATACTGAATTACATTTCAATAAGGGGATTTTACAATTAGAAGCAAATTTGAATGTGCACGACTTACTCTGAAGATCGAGCACCAGACCAGTGTGAGACATGAAGTCTGCTCCCAATATAATGGGGTAAGACATACGAATACGAATTTTGACATTTAAGGAGCCTAAGATTTCTAATGGAGAAGAATTAGACGAAATATATTGAACCGAAGACGAGCAATAGGCAGGAAGTTTACAAACAGATTTCAATTTCGAATACCATTCGGCCGAGATAATGGAACAAACACTGCCAGAATCTAAAAGAGCAGTCACAGGTTCTTTATTTAATTCAATTTTGAGCAAAGGCACAGGTGCGGGGGTATCCGCCGCAATCCTAAGACATTCTTTGGGACATTCAAAAGATAAATTTGAAGCCTGAGCTTTCCTTGGGAGTTCGGCCGTTTTACTTGTGGCTGAGCCTCGGAATGAAGAATTGATCGACTCAGCCGAAGCCACTAGTCACTTTTGATTGTTGTTGGAAGTTGCACCCGAAGTTGAGCAAGAGGGGGTTCTGTTAGTATTAGGGCAGTTCTTGGCAATACGGGAGAACGCGCCGCATTTAAAGCAGCCTTGGGATGAACCTGCTCCATTATTAGTCCTACTAGATTTGATCAATGGACATTTATTGCGAAGATGGTCGGGCGACCCGCAAGCGTAACATTTACGGGGTGTGATGGGTCGGCGAGGTGGAGGCCGAAAACTACTAGAGGATGGAGGGGGTTCTTTCGCGACACGCAAGGTATCGGCGTATCTGACTCCTTCGCCTGACACAGCCAATGCTTCTAGCTCTGCAAAAGTTTGAGGACGCGACGCAAAACACAAGTATGACCTGTAGGATGGTGAAATCACTTCCACAATCGCCTGAACAATCTGCTCTTCAGGGAAGTGAAGAGCAAACACCCTGGTATAGAATTTGATGTCTTGTATGAAGTCTGCCAGGTTTTCATCAAGTCGCTGCACTCTATAGTAGTACTTCTGAATTAGAGATGACCTAGCTCGAGCCGGAATAAAATTAGCTAACAGATGGGCGTGGAAGTCTTCTATGGATGACTGTTCAGTAATTGCCCTAACTATCTTGACTGAGAGAACCCCTATGGCATATGGATATGTAATCTGAAGGATTTCCGAAGCAGAGAGGGAAAACACTAGAGCATGATCCTGGAATTCGACCAAGAATCTCAAAAAAGAAATTACATCACTGGTAGAGTTGACCGAAAACTTAGAAATACCCCTAAGTAACATAGCTAATGGATGAGGCAAACTACTGAACCCAGGTGACATAGTAAGTATGTCTGAGGTCATCTGCAAAGGCTAAGCAAGTGACTGTTAAGTTCTCTTTTTTGCAGCCGATTTTTAATCCAGTATTTATTTATTTATTTATTTATTTATTTAATTATTCGTGTCAGAACTACAAAATATGAAGCATGTAAACGTAAAAAAGAAGCTAAAACGACACAAGGGCTCAAATATGTGTGCATCAAGTGGCTCAAATAGTTTCCACCCAAAACTTAGCCACTTCGATAGCACTTGAATTAGATAGAGACAAATCATTCATTGTACATCCGGATTGGCATAACGGACAACATTAGAGATGTTGTGTTGCTTGAAATTCATCAAAATGACATGGAACTCTCTTGGTTTGAAAAAGCCACTAATATAAATTTTCCCTTGTTCTTGCAACTTCAGCTGGCAGCCTGTTTAGGGACTTTCAGATTGGCCAGCTCTCTATGTGGCCAGGAAGTAGAGATAAGACGTGTTGCTGATAACACACAAAATAATAGCAAGTCCGTCAACTATGAAACCTAGAATATATGCCCCAAAACAGTGTTTGCAGGGAGAAGAACTGTTCACATTAGTGTTATTGATGCTACCATGACTTTTAATGATAGAATTAGAGCCAGAATTGAATTGTTGCAGGAATTCGGGCTTGCGGTTGCAACATATTGCTGCCAGTTTCTGTAAGATGAGAAAATATAAGTTTTCTGGAAACTACAAAGGAAGCAAATAACGAAAAAAGAGACTGAGTTTGGAAGTGAACCAGAAAAAGGGCCCTGTGTCTGAGCAGGGGGGTTTTAATGCACATCCAATCCTTTGGAATGTTTATCACTCATTTTCTCAAGTTTTACACAACATTTTCATCATAACTCTCCCAATTTTTAAGCTACTCCAATAGAATTTTGCATGAACGTCAATTTGAATCATATGAATAACATACACTAGGATCTTGTACATAACACGTGCCATTATTTTAAAAATAATATTTAACGAAAAAATTCAAATATTTCTTCATTTTATTTAAATATAGAAAATAAATATTGTTTTCAGTGCCACGTCTGTGATTCTAGTGTATGTTGTAGAATTGAGACTTATAAGTAACTCAAACAAAAAAGACAAATAAATATAATTGGAGTAATTATTGTGGAAACGCTGCCTGACCGCACAAATTAAACCAGAATGTTTTACAGTATACTGATGACCGAGGATTATTTTACAATTTTGCGAATATCTCTACAATATGCTATTAGTAAACATTAACCCTACAAATTTTCTTATTTTTTAAAATCATAGGGCTGCAGAAATAAACAATATGCCATTTCATAATTTACACTGGCGAATGGTGTACCTCTCAACGTCTTACGAATACGCTACTGTCAGAATCATTTGGAAGATTGTCTTATAGTATCTGCAACATTTCTGTCTTCCTCGATGCACACACAAGCTAATCTGCCTCGACTGAGTTAACTCGATTTCCAAGTCAGCACGCTGCTTGTATTGATTGTAGAGCGGCTCCAAACTGCTCACTGTCAGTCACGACGTTAACGACCTACAACATTGCCGACTCTAGAACACGTATATACTAGCGAAAAATGAAAGTGTTACACCATGAATTACCATTCCGATATTTATCAAACTTTGTGGAGATGTTCATCACATAACAGGGATTAAATGACTAAACTTTCAGTCTGTTCGGAATTGTTCATCATCATCATCGTCTTTAGCATGTGATATGACCCTCACGAGCACGAATACACTTTTGTATTCGGCGTGGCGTGGAAACAGACAGTCTGTGAATGTCATCTTGAGGGATTTATCGCCATGCTTGCAAAACATGCTGTGTCAGATCATGAAGAATGCAAACTGAAGACTGGTGTAGTCTTCCCATCACATCCCAGACATGTTCTATAAGTAATACCAATATAGTTGGTCCGTTATTGAACATTACACATTTTCCAGATAACTCATTCCTGATCGCCAGCGTTTCGCCCCAGTGTGCCAAGTTGTGCTCATCAGTTGGTACATAGCACACCTACCAAGACGCATGGCTAGTGCATAATATGGAGGCCACTGACTTTGAGAGATTTTGTCTCATTTTAAAAAATAGATGCCCGCCTGGCCAACAGATGATATAGATGTTGATTCCCATACGAATTTAAAAGATTTATTGTTGGAGGGAAAAGTTGAAGTGATTGACGAAATTGAGAATGGATTTTAAAAAGCTGGCTAGTGCCTTGTTAATTCCACAGACGAAACGGTTTGGAAGAGCAAGGATAAAAGTGTTGCTGTATTCAAACAGAATGGTTAGGAAATTAAGCGCCTACGACAACCTGACCGGAACGACGTGAATGAAGCCTAATTAAGTTTACGTAACTGTATTTTCCATTTCGCACCTGATAATACGAATCTCGGTTACAAGGACACTCGTTTATAACGGCACAATTTTGAGGTCCTTGCATGTCGTTATGACCGGGTTCTACTGTATCTAATAACCAGTGAGGGGCGAGAGTTCTAAAATGCCAGCTGTAGGATATGTTTTTGTACTGTGGGTCAATCCAGAGTTAGCGTCACCGACAACTTTCCTATACAATGGTAACCATGGCAACATCTATGTACGCTAGGACAGGAAACAAACATGTCCATGCTTCTATGTCCCTCCGTGAAGTGGAGGAATTTTGTTGATATTTCTTATATCTAAATAATTATAAGTAAATAACATGTGAATTTTGAGAAATACTTTTGCAAACGTTTTGACGAAATTAATCAGATTACAAACTCATTTGAGAATGTTCCCCAGGCATCATATCCGGATGAAAATTATAAGAATATCTCATGAATTTTATTCGCGGGTCTTCATTAAAACATAGTTAAAGTGATTGCTTTGTCAGAGTTCTTGATGTATAGTGGCATGAATTTCCACTTGTAAAAGATACTTCTGAGGGGCAGGCCTTTCTGATTAGGCAGCAATTAAATCATATCGTTCAAGAGTTGTTTGTTGTTTGAGTCATCAGTCCATAGACTGGTTTGATGCAGCCCTCCATGCCACCCTATTCTTTGCTAACTTGTTCATTTCTACGTAACTATTGCATCCTACATCTGCTCTAATCTGCTCGTCATATTCATACCTTGGTCTACCCCTACCGTTCTTACCACCTACACTTCCTTCAAAAACCAACTGAACAAGTCCTGTGTGTCTTAAGATATGTCCAATCATTCTATCTCTTCTTCTCATCAAATTTAGTCAAATCGATCTCCTCTCACCAATTCGATTCAGTATTTCTTCATTCGTGATTCACCTTCAGCATTTTCTGTAACACCACATTTCAAAAGCTTCTATTCTTTCTTTCTGAGCTAGTTATCGTCCATGTTTCACTTCCATACAATGCTACGTTCCACACGAAAGTCTTCAAAAACATCTTTCTAATTCCTATATCAATGTTTGAAGTGAGCAAATTTCTTTTCTTAAGAAAGCTCTTCCTTGCTTGTGCTAGTCTGCATTTTATGTCCTCCTTACTTCTGCCATCGTTAGTTATTTTATTACCCAAGTAACAATATTCATCTACTTCCTTTAAGACTTCATTTCCTTATCTAATATTTCCTGCATCACCTGCCTTCGTTCGACTGCACTCCTTTACTTTTGTTTTGGACTTATTTATTCTCATCGTGTACTCCTTACCCAAGACTTCGTCCATACCATTCAGCAACTTCTCGAGATCTTCTGCAGTTTCAGATAAAATAACAATATCATCGGCAAATACTATAATCTATCAGCTTCAGCTTGCATCATCGGCAAATCTCAAGGTTTTGATTTCCTCTCCTTGGATTGTGATTCCCTATCCAAATTCCTCCTTGATTTCCTTTACTGCCTGTTCTATGTAAACATTGAAAAGGAGGGGGACAAACTGCAGCCTTGCCTCACTCCTTTCTGGATTGCTGCTTCTCTTTCAAAGCCCGTTCAGGAGTATACATATCAAAATTCATTATACTTGCCTTTTCTGATATTACACCACATTTTGATAAACTATGCTTTCAAAAGAAGGTCCATCCCCAACACTGAACTTTGTTATTTATATACTCGTGTTTCTTTACAGAGTACAATTATTTCGACTTCCACTGGCTGTATCACATAGGTCTGGAATCTAAAGTTTGGGTGGATTAAATTACCATCCATTGACGTTCGTTGTAAGTCTCAGGGGTTGTATTAAGGATGTAAAGGAGAGGGCATATAAGTCTCTGGTATGATCTCAACTAGAGTATGGTTCCAGTGTATGGGACCCTCGCAGGATTACTTGATTCAAGAAAAAATACGAAGAAAAGCAGCTCGATTTTTTCTGAGTGTTTTCCGACAAAAGTGTAGCGTTAAAAAATTGTTCCAAAGTTTGGACTGGGATGACTTGGGAGAAAGGAGACGAGCTGCTCGACTAAGTGATATGTACCGAGCTCGATAGCTGCAGTCGCTTAAGTGCGGCCAGTATCCAGTAATCGGTAGATAGTGGGTTCGAGCCCCACTGTCGGCAGCCCTGAAGATGGTTTTCCGTGGTTTCCTATTTCCACACCAGACAAATGCCGGGGCTGTACCTTAATTAAGGCCACGGCCGTTTCCTTCCAATTCCTAGGCCTTTTCTCTCCCATCGCATCGTCGCCATACGACATATCTGTGTCGGTACGACGTAAAGCAAATAGCAAAAAAAAAAAAAAAAAAAAAAGTGGTATGTTCCGGGCCTTCAGTGGAGAAATGGCTTGGAGTGACATTGGTAGACGAATACATTTTACTGGTGTCTTTAAATGTAGGAAAGATCACAATATGAATATAAAGTTAGGATTCAAGAGGACCAATTGAGGCAAATATTAATTTATAGGACGGGGAGTTGGGATTGGGAAAACTTACCAAGGGAGATGTTCAATAAATTTTCAATTTCTTTGAAATCATTCAAGAAAAGCTAGGAAAACAACAGATAGGGAATCTGCCACCTGGGCGACTGCCCTAAACGCAGATCAGTAGTGATTGATTGATTGATTGATTGATTGATTGATTGATTGATTGATTGATTGATTGATTGATTGATTGATCGATTGATTGATTGATCGATCGATCGATCGATCGATCGATTGATTGATTGATTGATTGATGGATGGATGGATGGATTGATTGATTGATTGATTGATTGATTGATTGATTGATTGATTGATTGATTGATTGATTGATTGATTGATTGATTGATTGACTGATTGATTGATTGATTGATTGATTGATTGATTGATTGAACGTACCGACATACCATCCTACGTTAGTTTCGTACTGTATACGCAATACTAAGGATACATCAGTGCATCCGAAGTTGAGTGCGACGTGGGGTTCTTATACCTGTCAATGGCAAGGTACGACTTTTCGAATATTTCATGTAACGTAGAGTTCCATGTGTTGTTCTGATACATTTTTGTGTGTGTTTCCCATGATTAAAGGGGGGTGGGAAAGCAACTTTTTTAATGACATTCTTCCAAATGTTGTCTCTTAACATTATTTGGAATCTGCTGAATGAAATGGTGTGTAATTTATTGTGGTAAGCTACCCGTGAACATTAAACAAAATATTTTGCAATATTAATTATTATTGGGGCGAATGGAGGAGGATAGCTTACCTAAGAAAATAATGGGCTCTCTTTTAGAGGGTAAGAGTGGTAGAGGGAGACCAAGACGACGATGGTTACACTCATTTGCCAACGATTTAAAGACGTACAGAACTAGTTACAAATAGAGGATTGTGGCAGCGATTAGTAAGTTCACAGAGGCCTGCAGACTGAACGCTGAAAGATATAAAAGTCTATAATGAAGGTGTGTGTATATTGAAACGGGAACGCCCTACGAGCATTCACGTTTCATTCTTTTATTATGAGGAGCTCGCTAACACCCGGCCGTAAGCATTTAAAACTTGCGCCGAGCGCACAGGCATTGTGGGAGCTGCAAACAAGCTCGCGATGTTCTAGAACACCGGCCAAGGACAAGCGACGTCACGCAGAAGGTTCCTTCGTGTTCCATAGCATTGCTGCATGAACGAAATATAATATCAATATTTCAATAACGTCACCTTGCAGGCAGGAATAATGAACGCTGCTAGCCGAAATTTCGTGTCAATCGGTGTGAAGATGGCCAAGATAAAAAAATTCTTGGGGCCCACATGTGTAGCCACGCCCACCGGCCTTCGGCAATATAAGCGAGTCGCCAGCCTGGGGTAAAGCAGAGAGAGTGTGCGGTACGCAGCGGCAGTGTGCTGTAGGCAGTAAGTGAATGGAGTCGGCAGTAAGCCGTGAGTTCAGTGAGTGTGTGCAAGCAAGCATGTCGCGACATAATTCGTCACTCGGTCCGGCTGTATACTTGAGTTCAGAACGTTCGTGTTAAGAGCTTTCTCCGTAGCCTTGATTTCATTTAAAGACTGTGTTCTCGCATTAACTGTGCCAGCCTTGATTTCATTTAAAGACTGTGTTCTCGCATAAACTGTGCCAGCCTTGCTTTCATTTAAAGACTGTGTGAAAACAGCGGTAGTGTTTCTAGCCAGCCTTGATTTCATTTAAAGACTGTGTTCTCGCATAAACTGTGCCAGCCTTGATTTCATTTAAAGACTGTGTGAAAACAGCGATAGTGTTTCTAGCCAGCCTTGATTTCATTTAAAGACTGTGTTCTCGCATAAACTGTGCCAGCCTTGATTTCATTTAAAGACTGTGTGAAAACAGCGACAGTGTTTCTAGCATAGACTGTGCCGACCTTCATTTCATTTAAAGACTGTGTCTATCCGTTGAACTGTGTTCATAATAAACTGTGCCAACATTCCCTCTTAAAGACAGTGGAATGCAGTATCGTGATTTCTTTTCCGAGGAACCATGTCAATTCCCATCATAACCTGTTCAGAATCACGTATGATCTTAAGTGCCAGTGATAATCTTCTAAAATTTACGACGTAATGGAACTTGGACTTTCATTTATTTCAACAAGTGTATTGTGCTGATGGAGTACAGTGCAGAGACTGTACCCGGTAAATTTTCTTTTCTTTATGAAGTGCTTAATCACTGCACCTCGGATGGTCCTAGATTGTTTTCGTCTTATCCTCGTGGAACTGTGACTCTAACTTTATCCTTGCTGCTAAAGTGCGTTCAACATCATTGACTGTGGGAACTATTTCGGCGTGCTTCGCCTTAGAGAAGTGTCACACCAGTGCCCCATGACGTCCAATGTGGAAGCTCCACATTTCCCCGTTCCTGCCTCAGGTTCGAGTCATCAACACTAATACAGAGAAAACACCAACGACGGAAGACAACGCCGACGCCGACCGCAAGACGACGCAGCCGCCGCAGGACGACGTCCTCTCCACGCCTTCAGGGACAACTCCACGATTCAGCTGTAAAAGGTGACATAATTCTTTGCATATCTATTGAATAAACTGAAGGATCCACTTAATCATGAATTTTTTTTTCACTACCCTTCTCTCTCACTCTCTTAGCATGAGCCGTACACGCCTTGTCGTTCCTCATGCTCTCCGATAAACTGAAGTACGGGCGTTCCTGTTACAGAGAGAAGGTAGTGAATAGTGGCACCCATGACGTTGGGGCCCGATTAAAGAGAGTGAAGTGATAAAAATTAACTTTGAAATCAGTGATATCTTAACTTATCAATTCAAAGAAAAGTGCATAGTACATACGCTAATTCCAGTTCAGTGAATGTGTTAACATTTTACGAAGTTCAATTTAATGACTTTGACGAAATTTTAAACTTTTGGCACAGAACTCTGATTAAGTTTATGGCACAAGTGATTTTTTTCTTTCTCTTTCTCTTGCTATGTAAAACATTTCAGGCATAATATTTATGCACAGTCTCATATAAATTTTTGATATCAGTGAAACATTGAACTTTACCATTGGACAATAATGGTGATATTTAATTTTATGCACACATTTTTGATATTTATGTCAGTGAAACATTGAACTTTACCATTGGACAATAATGGTGATATTTAATTTTATGCACAAATGTTTGATATTTTGTGTTGGTGAAATTTTGAACTTTACCATTGGACAATAATGGTGATTTTACGTATGAGGTGAATGATTGTATTTTCTGCATTTTGTGAAAATAACTACATTAATATGGAAAATATACTAGCTGCCATTGAGGCTTTAAAAATCAGTCTAAATGACAGGATTACGGAAAGTAACACTAATCTCGGGCGTAGGATTGCTGAATCTAACGCGGCCTTGGAAAGTCGTATGGAAGACACTAAGGCTAGTATAGGTCAACTTAGGGAGTCTAATGAAGTAACTAATCGTAATATCACTCAACTAAGGGAGGCTAATGAAGTAACTAATCGTAGTATCACTCAACTAAGGGAGGCTAATGATGCCAACATTGTAAAATTGACAGAATCTGTTGATCAAAAGTTTGCAGAAGTTAATAATAATTTGGAACGTAGGCTCAATAGTGCAGGTGCCGAAATTGAAAAACGATTTAAAGAATCTAACAAAAGAATGGATTCTTAGTTTACGGAAATAAATGAAAGATTAACACGTGACTTAGAAACCATTAAGCAAGATATAAAATCACAAGTGGCGGAGGACTTAAAACTTGCTTTCCCGTCTTCTTCTCAGGAAGTCCTTAAAGAAGTAGAAAGCTTAAAGGAAGAATTTCAAGAGTCCCATGCTCAATTATCTCTTGCGCAAACTAAAATCGCTTCTATTCAAGACAAACTTCATGAATCTGTTAAAAATAATTTCATGAAGTTGGGAAACGAAATTACTCTTCTGAAAAGTCAGCAAGAGGAGGCCGATAAACGTGTCAAGACTCAGTTAGATAATGCTCATACGCAGATTACTCGTATCTGTCGCGATGTAGCGGAAGTCAAGACCGACATAGAAAAGGAGGTCAAGGAAATTGAGAATTCCGTACAGGGGAAAATTAAAACCCTAAAACTTGAACTCCAAGGAGGTATAGAAGCTCTCAACAGCAAAGTATCGCAAATCGAACAGGATGTTTCATCATCTAGCCTTCACAACATTAGTGGAGAATCCATAAATGTTTCCACAGTTTTTAAAATAACTGAGGAAAAACCAGCCAAATTTTCGGGGAAGGAGGAGTATACTGCTAAGGAGTTTCTCCTCAACCTCGAAGAGTTCTTTCAAGAAAATCACGTTAAGACCGACCGTCGTTTACGAATAGCATCTCGATTGTTATTAGGCAAGGCGTTAATGTGGTTTACCGCTTTTAAATTCAGTATTAACACTTACGAAGAGTTTAAGGAAGCCTTACTTAGACGATTTTGGAGTGCTGAGGCTCAGCACCTGATAAAACTTCAATTATACTCCAGAAAGTATAACACATCCGTTAATTCCTCGCGATATTCAGATT
This sequence comes from Anabrus simplex, assembly GCF_040414725.1. NCBI lineage: Eukaryota > Metazoa > Arthropoda > Insecta > Orthoptera > Tettigoniidae > Anabrus > Anabrus simplex. Next base: position 6,092,612 of record NC_090265.1, read on the forward strand.
ATCTTATATCTCAGCTTAAAAAGATGCAGTTTTTCGATCCTCCTTTACCGGAGCAAGAACTTATTCAGGTCATAACGCTGCAATTTCCACCAAATGTTCAGGAAATATTGGTGGCAGCAAACGTCCAGGACTTGGAGCAGCTCGATGATGTCCTGAGGAAACTCGATACTGCGCACACTCAGAGCGCAGCAAAAGCAGGTCGAACCAAAGAAACTACGACCAACTTTACGGAAATGAAGACTCCGGTTCAAGTAAATCCAGGACCGCGAGAAGAAGGAGAAACTCGCCGAGATATTCCGTTTCGGTACAGAAGATCTAGGAATCGTCCCTACGAAGGGAGGGCTAAGTTTCAACCTGGACCTTCATGGAGGCAGGCAGCTAACCAACCCAATGATAATAGGAACTCCCAGCGGGAAGAATTAGAGAAACGTTGGAGAGAGACTACGGAATATGTAAGGAATAAGAACAGGGAAGAGGGCTTACCTGGAGCAGCTTCTTTGGAATACCAGGCAGAGATGCAGAGAAGAAATGAGAGAACGGAAATGGATCCAAGAGCTACGGGTACCAAAATAAAAACTTTGTCGAAGCAATAAAGAGATTGCCTGAAAACCCGGAGGGAGGAGAAGTAGTATGTAGCGCACTCATTAACCATTGGTATTTAGAGGATGCAGATTTACTATATGAGGATTCAAAACCACGACAGCCTCAGATACAACGCGGCTTACCGATCATTATCATTAAGTTAGGCAATATGATTGTCCATTCTTTAGTAGAGTCAGGATCGCAAGCCTCACTAATTTCGCAGAAATTAATAGATGTGGCGCAGGAGACGACCTACATCTCCATCTTGCCGGTTGCTCAAGTTAAGGTTAAAGGCATAGTTCCTGACAAAGCTATTAATTGCAAATTCCAAGAGTTTCTTGAGTTAGAAATTGGTGGTGTTAAGTTCCAACATCTGTTTTTGATTCTGACGCAAATGAAATTTGACTTAATTCTTGGATCAGACTTTCTCATTCAACATGGGGGAATCATTGATTATCCCGCTAATGTAATTAAATTTTTCCACGTCGAATCTGTAGGGCTACAGTTGGTTACTTATAATGACGTGAAGAATCCGGAATGTGAGACCCCGGTGGACATAGTAGAAGGCAAGATGAGCGAGGCTCCGCCTGTCGAAGAAAGCGTCCACGAAGAGGGGCCACCCGAGGAAGTGGGACCCGTAGAGGACCAGATGGCGTCCATTATCGATGATGAGTTTAACGAGGACCACTACAACTTCACGCTTCACGCCAATGTAGCTGAAAGCCCAGATTACGATGATGATGAAGTAATAAAGGCAATCCAAGAGCTTTTCAAGAAGTTTCCAGATGTATTTTCCGAGAAACCTGGAGTCATTAAGGGTTTCAAGCGCCACTTAGATGTTACTGACACTTCACCTCATAAGAAACGGCCTTATCCGATACCCATGAAGTACTTGGAAGAAGCACGGGTCATCATTAAACAGATGGAGAATGATGGAATCATATCAAAATGCGTCACACTTTACATTAATCCTCTGGCTATAGTGAGAAGACTGTTCAAGTTTTTTAAATACTTTACTAGAAGATGAGCGAAAAGAAAATCGCCCAGCAATTTTCTTTTTCCCGAGCAGGGGGGAGATGAAACGGGAACGCCCTACGAGCATTCACGTTTCATTCTTTTATTATGAGGAGCTCGCTAACACCCGGCCGTAAGCATTTAAAACTTGCGCCGAGCGCACAGGCATTGTGGGAGCTGCAAACAAGCTCGCGATGTTCTAGAACACCGGCCAAGGACAAGCGACGTCACGCAGAAGGTTCCTTCGTGTTCCATAGCATTGCTGCATGAACGAAATATAATATCAATATTTCAATAACGTCACCTTGCAGGCAGGAATAATGAACGCTGCTAGCCGAAATTTCGTGTCAATCGGTGTGAAGATGGCCAAGATAAAAAAATTCTTGGGGCCCACATGTGTAGCCACGCCCACCGGCCTTCGGCAATATAAGCGAGTCGCCAGCCTGGGGTAAAGCAGAGAGAGTGTGCGGTACGCAGCGGCAGTGTGCTGTAGGCGGTAAGTGAATGGAGTCGGCAGTAAGCCGTGAGTTCAGTGAGTGTGTGCAAGCAAGCACGTCGCGACATAATTCGTCACTCGGTCCGGCTGTATACTTGAGTTCAGAACGTTCGTGTTAAGAGCTTTCTCCGTAGCCTTGATTTCATTTAAAGACTGTGTTCTCGCATAAACTGTGCCAGCCTTGATTTCATTTAAAGACTGTGTTCTCGCATAAACTGTGCCAGCCTTGATTTCATTTAAAGACTGTGTGAAAACAGCGGTAGTGTTTCTAGCCAGCCTTGATTTCATTTAAAGACTGTGTTCTCGCATAAACTGTGCCAGCCTTGATTTCATTTAAAGACTGTGTGAAAACAGCGACAGTGTTTCTAGCATAGACTGTGCCGACCTTCATTTCATTTAAAGACTGTGTCTATCCGTTGAACTGTGTTCATAATAAACTGTGCCAACATTCCCTCTTAAAGACAGTGGAATGCAGTATCGTGATTTCTTTTCCGAGGAACCATGTCAATTCCCATCATAACCTGTTCAGAATCACGTATGATCTTAAGTGCCAGTGATAATCTTCTAAAATTTACGACGTAATGGAACTTGGACTTTCATTTATTTCAACAAGTGTATTGTGCTGATGGAGTACAGTGCAGAGACTGTACCCGGTAAATTTTCTTTTCTTTATGAAGTGCTTAATCACTGCACCTCGGAAGGTCCTAGATTGTTTTCGTCTTATCCTCGTGGAACTGTGACTCTAACTTTATCCTTGCTGCTAAAGTGCGTTCAACATCATTGACTGTGGGAACTATTTCGGCGTGCTTCGCCTTAGAGAAGTGTCACACCAGTGCCCCATGACGTCCAATGTGGAAGCTCCACATTTCCCCGTTCCTGCCTCAGGTTCGAGTCATCAACACTAATACAGAGAAAACACCAACGACGGAAGACAACGCCGACGCCGACCGCAAGACGACGCAGCCGCCGCAGGACGACGTCCTCTCCACGCCTTCAGGGACAACTCCACGATTCAGCTGTAAAAGGTGACATAATTCTTTGCATATCTATTGAATAAACTGAAGGATCCACTTAATCATGAATTTTTTTTCACTACCCTTCTCTCTCACTCTCTTAGCATGGGCCGTACACGCCTTGTCGTTCCTCATGCTCTCCGATAAACTGAAGTACGGGCGTTCCTGTTACAATATATTATTATTAATATTAATAATTAACTTCATTGGCCTCATTTGATCATTTGATTCTTCCATATGCACTTTTTTTCTGCCCAGTACTTCTTCATTCGATCTGATCGCAGTATTCTTAATTCGTCTGAAATCTCTACAGGCCTTCCGTGCATCATTTCAGTTGAAAATTTGTGATTCTTAAGCTGGCGGACCTAGTGTTTACAGTGCACTATGTCTTCTGGTATGGGCTTGAGCAATTTTGTTACTTTCATTGATCTGTCTCAGCTTTACCCTTGGCTTTGACAAGATGAAAGTGACTGAGGTATGAGTGATGCTAGTAATGCCATTCCTTCTGCAGCCAGGCCCTGCTATGAATGGTGCGAAAATATTGCTCATAGGGTCGGTTGGTTCATGCATTTCAGTGGTCTTGGCAGACTGATATGTAATAGCAACTTCTGGCTCGGTGAGGAAAGCAACGGGAAACTGACTCACCCCTCATTTCCCTAGTACGCCTCTTCAGTGATGCCTAGGCCATCTATGACAGCTGATGGCAGAGGTGTTGAGGATCCAACCAGCCTTCGGGCTGAGGACTAAACATACATACAAGAAGGGTGGTAATTTTATTCTTGTTCTCTGCATCTGTAATAATTTCGAGTTTGTATTGTGATCCTCTTGAATATCTTTGATCCAATGGCCTCCTGTCTTCTTTCCCAGATTTCTCATCACTAGTCGCCGTGAAATCCTGTTTTCTGCAATCGTAAGATGTGAAATAAATAAGATATTCTTTTCTTCTTCATCGTGCTGGTAACTGGGTCAATCTCTCGATAGACAGTTTCACTGGTGAGGATTCTCCAGATTCCTTCAACCTGGTACTTTTTCTTTATACAAGTTCTGATAATTCTTCTTTCAGTTTTGAGGAGCTGATCAGTTCTTCTTTCATGCTTAAGCGTATGTACAGTATATTAATGCACAAGTGAGGAATGTTACAACTGTGGTTTCCACTAATATTTACCAGAATTGTGTGTGAGGAAGTTGCCAGCACTCAGATAATGCTGACTATGGACGGGACTCTTTTTAAATGCTGACATGGGTCCATCTGGGAGTGAACATTGTGTCTTACTTCGAACTCAGTTTCTGAAAATTGACTTTCTTCCACATTTAAAGTTAAAAATTTCATTGTTCCGTATTGAAGAATATTACAGTTAAAATTGAAATAATTGATAAAGAGATTCAACCTATTCAATACAAAAGAATAAGAAATGTAGTAAATTACATTCCCATTTAATAATAAGTAGAAATGGTACCTGTTTTACAGTGTCTACCCCCGTTAATTTTTATATCGCCTCTTCTGCTGATCCGGAGTGTACTTAATATTTTATTTCCTTTTCCTTTGAATTGTTTTTCATGTTTTAATCGGCTGATGATGACCTGGACTATCAATGACGAAAATAACTATCAATGAATACTGATCTGCATTTAGGGCAGTCGCCCAGGTGGCAGATCCCCTATCTGTTGCTTTCCTAGCCTTTTCCTAAATGATTTCAAAGAAATTGGAAATTTATTGAACGTCTCCCTTGGTAAGTTATTCCAATCCCTAACTCCCCTTCCTATAAATGAATATTTGCCCCAGTTTGTCCTCTTGACTTCCAACTTTATCTTCATATTGTGATCTTTCCTACTTTTATAAACGCCACTCAAACTTATTCGTCTACCAATGTCATTCCACGCCGTCTCTCCGCTGACAGCTCGGAACATACCACTTAGTCGAGCAGCTCTTCTTCTTTCTGTCAATTCTTCTCAACCCAAACTTAGCAACATTTTTGTAACTAGGGTCGAAACCGGTACCATTTCTACTTATTATTATATGGGAATGTAATTCAATACATTTCTTATTCTTTTGTATTGAATAGGTTGAATCTCTTTATCAATTATTTCAATTTTAGCTGTTTCTTCCACATGTCTGAACAATTCTCCCATGAGGTACACAAGCTAAGGAGATCCTTTTTCAGAGAGTTATTTTATACCTTAATTCAGTTATTGAACTAGAAAAAAGTATTTCGCTTGATTGGTTTCTAATTTAGAGCAATTTTAATGACTATTTGATAAAATATGGATCATTAAAATAATCAGTAAGTGCACATATGTTCACCCAATCTACTTGTTACTAGGAGAAGTTTGTAATTATCAGTGAAAAAATTTCATAACTTTAACCTGAAAAGTTCCTGTGATATAGGGATATATTTTCTGTCAAATTAACATTGCCATGATAGGGCTTTCTCACTCCCCCTTTATGTGGCTTACTTAGTAGAGTTGTCGAAATAACATGGGTGTAAAGCGTTTCAGGAGCCATGACCATTTCACATATTTTCTTCTTGTACATTTGAGAAATGTGCCCAGGAAGTTCAGCCATACCTTATAGTTATACTGAGGGTTCCACAGATGGTGAAGGTCACGTGAATGGCGCGACAATCTTGGCGCGCGTTTTCCAGAAAATGGCAGTGCAACAATGAATGAAGTGAAATTGTCGTTTGAGCAACGCAAGGCCGTATTGAATTGGTACTGGAAGTTCGAAAACATGATTGAGGTACAACGGCAATGGCACCAACACGTACAACAATTTATCGTATTCGGGATCAATTTGAAGCTGACGGTTCCTTTCAGGATGTGCACAAGAAAAGGTCTGGCCGACCAAAAACACCAACAAGTCCAGCTTATAGCAACATTTTACTAGGTCAGCTCAGGGTGCACGTGAAAGCGGGATAAGCCGATGAGCCGTACGACGAATTCTGAAGGCTGCAAAATGGAAAGTGTACATTCGAAAATCGCTGCACGCTGTGAACGAGAACGACCTGGATCGAAGGATGGAGTACTGCGAGTGGTTTGAAGCCACGCTTCGCGAGGATGAATGGTTTACAGGGATGGCTATCTGGTCTGACAAGGCGAAATTCAAACTGAACGGTACTGTAAACAGCCAAAACTGCGTGTACTAGGCTCCGTAAGATCCTCACGTTGACGTTAATCTATCCGCTGTGGACTATCATCGCACAGTTTGATAAGGTACCGTAACTGGTGAGGTGAATATTCATTTGCTGTGAACATCGATTTTACCTGCCATCCGAGAGGTGTTCGGAAATTAAAGGTTTTACCTACAACAAGATGGCGCTCCGCCTCTCTACTACAGAGATGTCGGAGCCTACTTGGATAAAAATCTACCTGGACCATGGATAGGTGGAAGAGGAGCTGCTGATTACCCACCAGGGTCTCCAGATCTTACACCTCTTGAGTTCTACCTATGGGAGTCCTTGAAAAATGAAGCTTATCGACAGAAGCCAGATACACTGAACGAGTTACGAGAAACCATCGAGGCTTCCTGTGCGGCAACACACTGACAGCAGTTCAGCGGCACCGACGTTGTTTGGCTGCTAATGGAGGTCACTCTGAACGCATAAAATAACATTCCCCCGTGCAAGAATTGTAACGGAATGTCATTTTGTTCCATGAATATTGACTATCAAACAGTGTCTACATTTTCCTGGACCACTCTGTATTTCAGGCCCATACGTGATTCAAAATACCCCGCGATATGCCCGAGAGTGAAACGTTGGTTTTAACAGAAGGGTGAATAAAAAAACCAGTAGGCTAGACCAGCTTACTATCTCCTTGTGATGGAATAAAGAATAGCAATCTTGCTCTATAAGATAATTAGCCTAAAATAAATACATGTTTATATTACGGTCACTCGTATTCCTTGTCGAAGTAATTTGAACCACTGCAAACTCGTACAAAATATTAATTTTCATTTACGAACAGAAGTGCTGAATGCTCATCATATTTCAGCACAAAACTGTCCCCAGTATTGAAATATACGGCACATGAACCCCCGGTGCGCTACCTTAATTAACACAGTATTTACTGCTGGCACGTACAGACGCATTTACTAAATCTGTTCTAGATGGCGCCTACATTTCGTTGTAAAATGAGTGGAATAATATTCCACGGCAGGCTGTGGAAACTCCGCCTTACAAAGAGCTTTGAAATTATATAATGTAGAGGAATCGTTTCTACAGTAAAATATACGTTTGTTTAGTGATAATTATATTATCTCCACTCTTTCTGCATGACACGAAATCTCTGTCAACACCGGCGGTAACTCACAAAATCCAGTGCTTCAATGTGATTCTCCTTTAGAATTAATTTACCTTGCCAACATAGCGCTGAGCGTTCGCAAAGCCACTCTCCACTTAGGCAACGGATGTAGGCAGAGTTGTAATTTTGAATCAAGCTGAGGTCCCTGTTTCACCAATTTTATACGTCCTTTAGTGATGGGAGTATACGAAACCCAAATGTCGAAGAATTCGATTCTTAAAAGTTCTCGAGATAACTCGAATCCTGATAAAAGTATTTGAATACTTCTGCTCGAGGTATTCACTGGAATAGGAAAGCGTAGTGTGACGATTTCTGCTGGTTGATATGTTCCTACACAACGCGGCGCCGGTGTAGATAAATAGTGATCATCTGTCTCCGAACATGTGATTATGAATGAGATCTGATGTGACTTAATTCGGAATTTGTAGTTTAAATAAATGATTTAAAACCACGTGTTCGTTATTGTGCATTCTGTTTACTGCCCGATGACTGTGTTTCGTTCAAATTAAGACATAGTGTTCCTTGTTTTGAAAGGAATATGTGAAAAATCCGTAGGAAATATTTTACATTTAGTAATGATTTAATGACATTACTTCTGAAATTGGTTCGTCAGTATCTTAACGAATAGGCCTATCTCAAACGTGTTATGTGTCTATAGAGTCAAGTGATCTTTCATTAACCCTTTGTTGCCTGACGGTACTTTTAAATACCACCTCATATATCATGGCTTTGGAATTATTCAGTAAATCCTACCCTTGTATTTTCCTCGTGGTACTTTCAAGTACCTAATTCTTGAAACAGAGATATTTCATTTTTGAGGTTGGTATTGATGGAAAACACGGGAGATCGTTTTATTCTTAGGAGTGTAGTCATGGAATTTCCACTGTAAATACACGACATTTTGATTGATTATTTCTTAGCTCCTCTTGTTATATTCGACCTGCAAGTGATCTTAGTGCATGTACGTATGCTTCTGTAATGCAATAAAATACTCAAATTGATGAAATTTTCAGTTGGTGTGGATATATAGCTAGTAAATGGCGAGGCACTTAGAAGTACCGTCAGGCCATATGGAGGGTCTCATGTTAGTCACATCCAAAACCGAAAGTAATGCTTTACTGATGTAAAATATTCGGAATTTATGAAGTTTTCTTCAATAATTTAAGAATATTTCTCCAAATATTAAGACATACCGCATCTCAAATAAAAGTACTAGTATCTATTACATTACAGGTTTGCAATATATGTGACGAAGCAGCCAGGTTGACTGATGATGATATCATCGATGAGTCAATGATTTTGTTCAAGGGAAGGAGTAGTATCAAGCAGTACAATCCTATGAAACCAATAAAAAGAGGTTATAAACTGTGGTGCATTGCAGATCAGAGGGGTTACATTCTGAAATTTGACATCTATCAAGGGAAGAATCTGGCCTTAAAACAAGAATTCCAGAATTATGGGCTTGGGGAAAGACTTGTGCTGAGCCTATCAAAGCCATTCTGGGGACAACACAGAAAATTGTATTTTGATAACTATTTTACTTCTCTCCCACTTCTTGAAAGGTTGAAAGAGGGAAATACTCTAGCATGTGGAACCATTAGAATGACTAGAAAGGGAATCCCACAGAATTTTATGCCTAAAAAAGAAATGAAAAGGAGGTGTTCTGACGATAGAATTTCTCCGATGGACATAGTGTTTTTCTATGGAAAGACAGTAAAGGTGTGTGCTTAGCATCTAATTTCCATGGAACAGAAGCCACAACTCTTTCTAGGAAACAGAAGGATGGAAGTAATGTTACTGTTGATTGCCCGGTTGTTGTGCAAGACTGCAATGGAGTGGACCATGCTGACAGACTTCGAGGCGTATATGATTTAGACCGTCGATCCGAAAAATGGTGTCATAGATTATTTTGAGGAATGACTGAGATAGAAATTGTCAATGCCTACATCATATACTGTAATCTACATGAAAAAGTCCCTCTCATGGCATTCCGGCGTAATGTGGCCCTAGGACTGATGAACCAGAAAGAAATTCCACTTCCAGGAAAACTTTCACGTGATATGAGGTCACCAAAGTCACCAGAACAAACTTATCTACCAAAAAGGAGGAAAACAGAATATTCTGTGCCCAGTGTTGTCAGACTAAGTAATCGTTGAAATCATTGTTGTTGTTTTTGTAAAAGACCGTGGTCATTGTGAGGTGTGTTCGAGAAAGAAGATGCAGTCAAGACTGCATTCAAAGTGTACTACGTGCAGTGTTTTTCTTTGCTGCAATGAAAAAAAGAACTGCTTTGCCGAGTATCATAATGTGTCGGTTGTATAGATTGTATGCAAGATGTTCTACATATGCACAATAATATTATAAAACTTCACTCTTATTACACACATTTGCTTTAAATTTTACTTTTACATTTTTGTAATAGTTTTACGTATGAAAAACATGTTCTACTAATATTTTGAGACGATAAATGTGATATAATTCCAAAATGTGAACATTCGTATCTACCCGAATATGAAGCCTCCTACATGCCTGACGGTACTTAAAAGTACCAGGCCCCAAAAACGTACCAAAAATTAAAATTATGATTTAAAAGTATTAGCATTTACTATTTGAACATATTCCATTAGAATAAGGTGAAAAAATCAAGTATACTTATTACTTTTCACTATTCAGGCAACAAAGGGCTAATTAACCACGAATACAAACTCAGTTCCAATTATCAGTTATAACCTTAAAATACACATGTCAACTCTTAGTGTACATGCTACGTACTATAAACATATTAAAACTCTGCAGGCTCGTAGGGGGATGTCGTACACATTACATTCCTACATAACTACCTATATGTTAACATGCTCAGCACTTCACCCCATCAGTCAGTAAACTGGACACCTTGGACATTTCTGGGTATGTTTTGCGGTCGTACGACCCTGCATTTCTTTCCACACTTCTTTTATTCGGAAATAACATCGACATCCTATGTAATGGAAAATTAATTTCTGTACCAAGTCGTGAGCATGTTCATTACAGCACCCGCACCCATGGGTAAACTAACCAGGCATTCGTGAAATATTTCTCCCCATAATGTTTCTTGTACACTACGATTTCTCACAACAACTTCCTCTACACGAGAAAAATAAATAATAATTCATTCGATGGGTAAACGAGATAGTTGGATGAGTCCCAATATTCTTGTAGACTCGTTAAGGCTGAAACCGGACTGCCTTTTGCCTCCTCGGTATTGTTTTGCAGAGAACTAATACATGCTGGACAGCCTGTCACTTTGCTTGCATGTTTAACAATATACTCAAGGAGCTATTTGTTCATCTTCTAAACTTGATAATGGTGGCTGGTCAAAGGTAAGCTTGCTGTATTTTTTTCCTGACCTGTACTTATGTTCACTTTGACAACAGCTTTTGCCATGGCTCTAATCTGACTAATGGGTACAATCACTTAAAGGCACATCTTAACGTGGGATAGCCTTTGACCACTTTGAGAACAGAGTGGGTACTTTTGGAGGTGAAAAAATGCCGTTTTTCATTCGAATGTTTATCGCAATCCGTGTGTGCGTGCGAAAAGATTTTATTCCCCACCCGGAAGGGGTGGGGTGGGCCTCCTGAAGGGTTACGCCCTCCCTCTGGCCAGGAGCTTGGGCGGGGTGGAGGAGATGTGTGGAAAGTGGGAGGTGGGAATAGCTGATGTGAAAAAATATGGGAGGTAGGGGCCTCTTGGCTAAGTGAGGTGTAATGATACATATGCCTTTATTAGTAGATTGTGAATTAAGTACAATACAAGTGAATCATATAGCTATACAGAGATACTAGATTTAAAGAGTTGTGCTGGGGAAAAGTGGAGAGCGAAGAGGTGATAAAAGGAGGAGAAGTGTGGAAGTGACGTAAGGAGAAGGCGAAGATTGTTGGAGGGTGGCAGATGTAGGAAAAAGGAACTGGATGGAGGTGGGGGAAAATGGTGATTGGAAGTAGAGGATTGGGGAGGAGGGTTAGGCCGGGGACGTCGACGAGGTGAGGGAGGCCGGTTCAAGGATTGGGGACGAGAGTGGGAGTGTTCAACGCGGTGGTGACGGCCGTAGATGTATAAGCCATGATGCATGAGTCGGTGAACGTCTTCGGGCGTCGGTAGATGGAGCCGCAGCAGGTATGTAGGTCCATCGGGGTTGAAGATTCGGGAGGCGCGTTGTACGGGGAGTCCTGATTGGCGAAGGGTATGGGCGATGAGGTCAGAAGGGAGGCCAGGGTCTACCCCACGGATGACGCGGCTGGAAGTTGGCTGCTGTTCTGTCGGAGGTGGTGGCGATGATAGGCGACATGCTGTAGTTTCCTCGGCGAGCGGCTCGAGCTGAGCGGGATGTTGAGCAGGGGAAAGAGGGTCGGGGAGAGGAAGCGTCATAAGGGGAAAAGGACGGGACATTACGGAAGTTGTGAGAGGAAAGTTAGGGGAGGTGTGGGCAGAAGTGGTGGTGGTGGTGGTGGTGGTGGTGGTAGTGATGGGAATGACTGGGGAGGTGTAGTGAGAAGGCCAAGGTAGAGGTGGTGAGCGGTATGAAGATGGCGTTGTTGCTGGAGACGAAGTGACTGATGCAAACGTTTCTTGATTGCTGTCGGGGAGCTGTGCCATGATGTTTGCGGGCGTAGCTACCACACGATGAAGACGATTGTTAATCAGTTGCCATGATCAATGATATAGTCCCGGTCGACTGAAGATGCCAAATTTAGCAGTGCTACGTCTGAAGGTACTGGGCTGGCGAGGAGCTGGGAAGCACAGTGGACTCCAGATGGTCGAAGGGCGGTGAGAATATCCTCTTCCAGAATGTCGAGGTGGTCATCACAAAAGAGGCAAATGTATGTATAGGGAAGGCCGACCTCCATCTCGGTGCCAGCCTATTTGATTTATTACGGTCAGCAAGGTGCGAAATTGTAGGTGAGGCGTCACCCGGCCGACGAAGAAGAGAATTGTGAGTCCTCCCTATCGCAACCCGACTTGCAACTCGGGACATAGCAAGTTAAAGGCATATTCACATGCGGTAGTAAATTGAAGCATATGCCAAAACATACGTCATATTTCTCAAATGCGTACTTTTTCATTTTTCAGTTCACGAAAAGTTAACACCAGATATTTAGCACGTACAAAACTGGAGAATGTATAAAACTACCGAAAAAGACCACAAACTGTTTCAACGCTTCCAACATTAAGCCGACAAAAATCGCGCGTACTTGGACTTTTTATCGACAGCATTGCTATAGGTGGTGGAGAACATGTGCACCATGTCTGTTAACCACCGCCGTCTCAATCCAACACCTCCTAGATAATAAGGCCTAACAACAGCGTGGTGACGTCACGCTAAGGAGGCGATGGCAATGCAGAGAAACGCGGAACATGGTTAAACACACACATGATTTTAACATTTTTTGCCAATTGAATAATTTATTTACTTACAAATAGCGTTTAAATTTTAAAGTATACTGAATTATACTGTCGTTATAACCGCATTTTAGTGGCTTTGCCATTGAAGACAAACAGCAAACAGTTGTAAAACACGACGGCAGTTTGCAATGTTAACGTACTTAGGCCGAATTGCTCACAGCACAACAGGATGTTACAAACATATTTCAATTTAAATAGGCATTGCATGATCTTGAAAGAAAACTAGCACGTATAATATTAGCATAGGCCTAACATCTAAGCCAGGGCCTCTCAGGGTGCATGCGCGTGGTGCAAGCACTGTGCACGGTGCAAAAGACGACTTGGCTTGGTTGACCAGAGTGCAGACCCCCCACTCCTCGATTTGGAGCAATAGCGCTTACTCTCTCTTTCCTCACGCCTGTCTCGCTCGCTCCCCCTGTCTCCCTCTGCCCACTTGCGCCGTAGCGCTACAAATCCGGGCTGACTTGAGCCGATTATAAGCGATTTGAGCCGAGCTTAGCCGAGTAGCCCAGAGACGAAGCGTTGATCCGAGCCATGCCGAGCGGCAGCGATGCACAGTGCACGGAACTCTTGCGCCTCTATCTGCACGCGTGAGATTTTGGGCGTTTGAGAGGCCCTGATCTAAGCTGATATAGCATCACTGGCAGTATTTGCACATAGGCCTACAATGTTTCCTTCCTTGAAGTTCATGTATGGTTTAATGAGAATTTCACCTACCATCGTTGTTACCAATTTGTCATTCTGTTCGAAACCTTGGACTTTATGTTTTCCAGAAAGTATGTAAGTTTCTGTACTAATATTGGGCTACCATTCAGACTGGAGTCTACTCTTTTAAAAGTATTGACATGTGGCAACATTAAATTGCTACTATGTCTCATCAATTTGTAAAAATCGCACGGCGCAACAGTCCTGAAGGGCTTGGCCTTGGCCCTGCTCAGCCCGAAGGCCTGCAGATTACGAGGTGTCTTGTTTTCGGCAGGACGAACCCTCTCGGCCGTTATTCTTGGCTTTCTAGACCGGGCCGCTATCTCACCGTCAGATAGCTCGCATATGTAATCACGTAGGCTGAGTGGATCTCGAACCAGCCCTCAGATCTAGGTAAAAATCCCTGACTTGGCCGGGAATCGATCCCGGGACCTCCGGATAAGAGGCAGGCATTATATCCCTTCACCACGGGGTCAGCCATAAATTTCTAAATATGAGGAGATATCAGACAGAAGGTTGAACAAATAACAAGAAAATCATACACATACTCCTTTATGAACTAAGTAGTGTTTTAACTGTGACTATTAAATTAACTGTGGGGACATCATCCTTCTCTTCACTTGCCAGAATGTGAGGATAAATATGATGGGCAGTTGTTAAAGATATAAGCCACCGCAGTCTCTGACAGTCATGGTCTTGGAAGAGGAGTAGTTAAAAGTTTTTCCTGAGGATCAGTACCAGTTACTTCCCATAAAATATCACTGACTTTGAAATGTCTGTGGCATACCTGTAAAATAATGTATCACCGTGAGCGAAATTCGTGCATTTTCAAAGTGAATCGGCCTACAACAGTAGCTCTTGTAGATGGTATGTTTTAATGCGTATAATAATAATAAAAATAATAATACCGTTGAAATAATGTAACCCAGGATTGTGAGCTAACATAACCGTATATCGTACAAGAGTAAATATGCCTACATATCACCAGCTGTTGCGTGTAGTTAAATACGTCATAGGCCTATGCTCATTATGATTGTGTGAGAATGTATTAATAATAGTTACTCACTATTGCGTTATTAGTAAATCTGTAGTCTTGTCTTGGAATTGCACGTAAACATATCTGCCGCATAAGCTCGTTTTTCGGAAACTTAATGCATGCACTTCGTTATCACTGTCGCAATTCTCCTTACAGTTGAGTACGCAACACATCAGTACAATTAAGTACATCGGTATTAGCAATTGGCACCATTAAACGAATTAAAACGCTTCTAATTCCAGCTTTACATGGCCAAACTCATTGCTGTGTTATTACTGAAAAGGTTCAAGCTTGCCTCCCGAAGCTGACGTCACAGTATATTCCCAGAACGGTTGTGAGGCCTTATATCAAGGAGGTGTTGCTCAATCTCTATATACTGCCTGCCTTGTGCGCGAGAATTACGTTTACAGCGACATTGCAGATGACAGCACTTACCGCACCCAAAGCACCCTGTTGGTTAAATGGGAGTTCGTCTGTAAACCCAATATAGAATGAAAAATAATCTTGAACATGTTGCTAATTGAGAAGATAATGCACGTAGAGAAACTAACAATTCACATTTGAACTTGGCTTACGGTATAAAAACGTATAAAATGTTACCATTTACATTAGATATATTAGGATTGTCCCACTGCTGCATGGTACATACAAATTTCAGAATTTTCTCGACACGAGTAACGGAGCACCTTTACAGTCCTTTTCTTACTGTTATTTACCAGCAGTGGACGCTCAAAAATTTTCTATCACTATTTCGCTGATCTTTTGTTCACGACCAGATTTCAGGATATGTTCTATGGCACGTATTGTAGTGCATGCGTCCTTCATGTCATTATATCCACCGCCCACTCTCACTGCACTAAATAGAGCTTCTATTGCGTCTCCAGAAAATCACCTAGTGAGAACACAAAAGAACCCATTTCGTAAGAGATATGACACACATTCCACTATAGATTTCACAGTTAGTGAGGCAGCATCTGCCGTCTCATTAGTCAGACATTCAGTTTTGCACGTTTTGATTCCAGCTGAATTATTTTAACGTAACCGATGAAATCACATTCAACCATTGTAGTATTTTACCCGGCGGTGAATAGAAATGAACACAATCTGGATTGTTTTGCCGAATGTGTTATGTTCAGCCAATGACGTCGTGGAATGTAAAAAATGTGTAAACTGATTCCATGAAGCGCACCGTCGATTCCTCCGCCCCCCCCCCTGAAAAGTCTAAACTTGTTTATAAATTGGCATGGTTTTCTTTTATGAAGCGAATAGCAGCAGTAACCGCTGGAGAAATATTTGTACAGCGGCACATTCGTATGTTCTAAATTCCCCTGTTCGATGTTTTTTTTCGCAATTCCGAACAGACTTGAATGTCAATGGAGGCGACGATATTATTTCATATATTTGGAGGTGTGGACGCTATTGCTGTCATTTCTCTGTCTAGTAACTGGGATCTCACGGCTGGGGTCACATGGATGAGTCACACAGGATCTCACTTTTCCCTCTCCAAAATGTTTAAACATTGGGATACTATTCTCCACGCCACACAGTACCGTGTGCTTTGTTATGACCGCACTGTTTTTTGTCTTGCGAAAATTATGTATTTCAATCTAAAAGATAAACGGCCTTTTGTTCATTATATTTAGCTGCTTCCTTTACATTATTCAGATGATCAGTTTCTGGGTTGTCTTCGAATTTCCTCCCTAGTCTTTCAAGTTCATTATGGTTGGTCACCAGGTTTCATTGCATTCTCATAATTCTCGATCGGAGCCTCTAATGTATGATTGTTTGATGACTGCTGTATTTCTTACTCGCTGGAATATTGACTTGGATTGAGACATCATTGTCCACATGAATTTCGCACTCGCCATCCAATGTATCTGCTGCAGTTGAAGAGCTTGTTTCTTCGTAGATTTGTTCCAAGGAAATATCTTGTCACGGTCTGGTCTTTGGTGGAGCTATTTTTCTGGTTTGAAGGTAATGGGATAATTCCAAAACAGACTAGGCACATTCTCTGACTTCAGTATATTTTTCTTTTAGTTTTATCTCCATCTCTAAAATTCAGAATACAAACACGATGATAATCGGATGGAATCCATTGACTACCCTTGGTTGCTATAGCATTAAGTCAATTTTCTCTAAGTTCTTTAGTTGGGGGGATTTCATGAAAACTCACACCTGAAGAATTTGGATTCCTTGCTATGGTATACAGAGAGGAACACAACAATTCATCATTTTACAACCAGAAACACATACATAAATACCCGACGCAACTGCACGGGAACACAACAACGTGGGTACGGAGCTAAACTGGGTGCGTTAGCTGGCGCTCCTAGTGGAAGCTTGTGACACTAAGAGCTCACGCTGGGCAGCATGTTAACCCGTAGCATAGAGCAGGCAGTCGGCGGTGCTGTTAACATGTGATTCAGAGCTTAGCCTACATGGAATACAAGGCATTACATGCATTGTATGTAAGCTTTGAGAAAGCGTTCTTTCTGATTATATAAGACATGTTTGCAAAATTAATAAATGGTTTGACAGAAGGAAGTTTGGGTTTAGGAAAGGTTATTCTACTGAAGCCCAACTTGTAGGATTCCAGCAAGATATAGCAGATATCCTGGATTCAGGAGGTCAATTGGACTGTATTGCGATTGACTTATGTAAGGCATTTGATAGGGTAGATAATGGGATACTACTGGCAAAAATGAGTGCAGTTGGACTTGACAAAAGAGTGACTGAATGGGTGGCTCTGTTTCTAGAAAATAGAACTCAGAGAATTAGAGTAGGTGAAGCTTTATCTCTCCCTGTAAAATTTAAAGCGGAATTCCTCAAGGCAGTATTATTGGACCTTTATGTTTTCTTATATATATCAATGATATGTGTAAAGAAGCGGAATCAGAGATAAGGCTGTTTGCAGATGATGTTATTCTGTACTGAGTAATAAATAGGTTAAAAGATTGTGAGCAACTGCAAAATGACCTCGATAATATTGTGAGATGGACAGTAGGCAATGGTATTATGATAAACGGGGATAAAAGTCAGGTTGTGAGTTTCACAAATAGGAAAAGTCCTCCCAGCTTTAATTACTGCGTTTAATGGATGAAAGTTCCCTTTGGGGATCATTGTAAATACCTAGGTATAAATATAAGGAAAGATCTTCATTGGGGTAATCACATAAATATGATTGTAAATAAAGGGTACAGATCTCTGCACATGGTTATGAGCGTATTTAGGGGTTGTAGTAAGGATGTAAAGGAGAGAGAATATTTGTCTCTGGCGAGACCTCAACTTGAGTGTGGTTCCAGTGTATGGGACCCTTACCAGGATTACTTGATTCAGGAACTGGAAAGAATCCAAAGAAAAGCAGCTCGATTTGTTCTGGGCGATTTCCGACAAAAGAGTAGCGTTACAAAAATGTTGCAAAGTTTGGGCTGGGAAGACTTGGGAGAAAGGAGACGAGCTACTCGACTAAGTGGTATGTTCCGAGCTGTCAGTGGAGAGATGGCGTGGGAGGACATCAGTAGACGAATAAGTTTGGATGGTGTCTTTAAAAGTAGGAAAGATCACAATATGAAGATAAAGTTGGAATTCAAGAGGACAAATTGGGGCAAATATTCGTTTATGGGAGGGGGAGTTAGGGATTGGAATAACTTACCAAGGGAGATGTTCAATAAATTTCCAATTTCTTTGCAATCATTTAAGTAAAGGCTAGGAAAACAACAGATAGGGAATCTCCCACCTGGGTGACTGCCCTAAATGCAGATCAGTAGTGACTGATAGTGATTGATTGATAGCTGTCCGCCCTGTGGATGCTATATTTGCCGCTAGACGCGCTGCAATTCAACCTCACATGAACACCTCGGTTATCGGTATTTCTACACTTTGTATGCTTACTGGTGACGTCGTATTGTTAAAATACGTCAGTTGTATTACAGTTGTGTGCTGTTGGGTACCGTTTTGTAAACAAGGCTCTAGAAATAAAGTTCCTGGAACTAGCTTCCATGAATTCCCTTGCCAAGGGCCAACTAGGGAATTATGGATTAAAGCAATAAGCAGTCAAGGTATGGTACAGTAAATACGGAGACCACCTGACGGTAAAATTAGGTTACTTATTATTATTGTTCCTGTTCTGGTGATCATAATATTATCTTAGATATAAATCTCCTGGCGCGAGAGGCGGTGTCACCGTCTAGGAAGTCGCCTCCTTCAGCAGAGGAGGAATGAAAATATTTAGTAGTTACAAGATCCGTCAACATTAACATATTATTTGAGAAGGTATAAACAATGCCAGACTCCCTGGGTGTCATGACCATTGTATTTGGCACAAATATTGGAGTAGGTACCCCAGGACTTGAAGGCTCTCTCATACTTTCATTATTTCCGTGGTTTACTCTACATGAAAATCACATTGAGAATTGCCAGTGTCGAAGTTGTGATTTGAACCTTGGAATATTCGAAGATGCAACTGCCCATTCTTATCACGGAGCGTAAATTAATGTGCTCGTCTATGCAAGAGGAAGAGAGAAATAGTTGTGGAACGTAATGTGACATAATATATAAGTAGTTCCGTTTTACCTTTCACTTTTTCGTGAAAAATAACCAGAAAAGGAATAAATTATCTCCTATAAGCTTCGAAATGGTTTTCTTATTTTCCGGAACAAAATAAATAATATGTATCTTTTCCAACGTTTGCAACCGTTAGTTAGTGAACAAATCGCACACGCGGATGAACCGGCAGCAACGAATCCTGAGTTAGCAAGAAATTTTCAAACTCAATTGATAAGCATCGAAAAGCAAGCCGAAGGAGCACCATGCGTTTCTATGTCGAGTGCTGCAATGGCATGTATTGGAGGGTATTTGGTAAGAGTTGTTGAAGACGACATGCCATGTGAGGAGTGTGTTGATAAAATTAGTAGTATGAAGTGTTCATCTTCACTAACGTCATTAATAAAAATCAAATACTGAGGTGGTCTCAGGTATCCAAAGCCAAGTTTTGTTTCACTGCTGATGAAACTGGGGCAAGTAACGTACGAAATATTATCGGTAACGCTTGGCAGTCCAAAAAATAGCACTAATATTAACCGAAATACTGCTGCCACATTTTGCTAAAATCCTATTCTAGAGTGTGGGAAAAGTGATCATCCTGAGAAACTAAGCAGAATAATACTGCAGAAGTTTCTGCGTCCCTCTTTCACTGACTGCGCTAATGGCATGACAGATGAGTATCGCGAGAATACTTCTTGAGAAGAAAAACAATTTATGAAAAGAAAATATCAAGGAAAATGGTTAAAGTCGTCCCTTTTCACTGAAAATCTACGGTGCGGTAGTAAAAATATCTAGTGCAAACGTTATATCCTTTTAAATGCCAGACATAAATTTCGACACTTATGTAATATCTGAAATGAAAATCCACAGCTGAATTGAACTCCTAGGGGTAAAAGGTGAACATTAATTATTTTCTACTTCATTCTGCTCAGTAACGTATATAATATACAGGAAGTATAGTGTAGAGGTAAATTTGTGCTGGCTTTAACTCCCGTTAGCAATCCGTGCGTGCGAGAATGTTTTCATTCGCCACCCTGAAGGGGTGGGACGGGCCACCTGAAGGATTACGCCCTCCCTCTGGCCGTGAGCTTGGGCGGGTTGAGGAGATTGGATAGAAGAAGGAGAGGGGAAAGGAGATGTGTGATTAAGGAGTGGGGAGTAGAGGCGCCTCTTAGCTAAGAGGTTTTTTTTTACAAAAGAGAAATTCTAGAACTTGTGCAACTTTGATTCTTAAATGTTCTTGGATGCATAGTAATCGATTCCGGAATGTATTCATCATCACCGTCATCATCATCATCATCATCATCATCATCATCATCATCATCATCATCATCATCATCACGGAGTTGGTTCATTCCTTCCCCTACGGGAAGGCGGGCCACCAGCTGAACTAAGCAGCTCTTTGGCCATTGGAGTAAAAAGATACGTAGCAGGGGAGACACATTAGAGAAAGTATGTGTGATACATACGTTGAGGATCAAATTGTAGCGTTTGGCGCAGGGGGCCGCGACTCCACAAGGGGACCCACGGGGCGGATCCGCACCGCACCCACTAGAGCAGACCCCTAATTGAGTTGACATTTATTGAGGGATTAGTAGGTGTATCTCGGACGCGCAGTGTCGAGAAGAAACTAGTTACAGTGAGTTACATAATTATTCACATAAAGTGAGGTGGAACAGTAGGTAGGTTCGGGTTGGAGGGTAAGTAAGGAGAAGGTTGGTAGTATTGGGACAGGAGGTAATAGAGAATGGTAGTGATATTAGTGACGGAGGTGGCTAGGAGACGGAGAAGTTCCAGTATCGGGAAGGGCGGTATGGAAATAGGTTGTGGGGAAGCGAAAGTATGGACTGCTTGTGGAGGAGGGGATTGGAGAAGAGGAGAAGCGACATAGGGAGGAGGGTGGCCAGAATGGAGCAGGAAACGAGAGTATTCCACACGATGGTGCCGACGACGGAGACGAAGCCCGGAAGTAACCAACTGATGGACGTCGTCACAGAGGAGCAGCAAACGGACCATGAATGTTGGACCTTGGGTGTTGTTAATGGGACAGACGCGTTGGGCCGGAATGCCTGCCGATTGAAGTTCGTGCATGATGTCGTGTTCCGAGATGGTTGGGTCAACGCCGCTGACGACACAACTCGGTGATGGAAGTGGTTGTGGGTTCGTCGTCATGGTAGCTGCTTGTCCGGCGGGAGCTGACTGAGTCGTGGTGTTGGCATCCGTGGAGTTGGCGGTCTGTTGCTGAGGGATAGGGAGTGTGGCAGGAAGGAAGGTGGTAGAAGTACACATAATAGGAGAAGAATGGCTGGTCGTGATAAGGACGGGCGAAGGAGTTAAAGGAGGAGAAGCAGTATTAGTATTAGTGGAAGCGGGGGGCGGGGGGACTGCATTGATTTGAGTGAGGAACGGATTTGAACGGTGAGAGGCGGATCAGGAAGATAGCGCAGGTCCTGTAAAATACGTTCAGGAGGGAGGACCACGTCGTATCGACGACCCTGGATGAGTATTCCGTTGGTCACCACAACCTCCACCTCAAGCGAGTCACGGAAGGGGACCAGGACGTCCGGTGAAGTTTGACCCGAAGAGCGGTTTTGAAGCCGGAGAGCTTCAGAAATCGATGATCCGGGAATATCAAGTTCATTGTAAAGGAAGGAGTCCGAAATGGTAGTGTCCACGCCCTTGATGAGACATGCGTACATGTTGGAGGAGGAAGGCGACAGCCAACGAGGCGTCTGCCAGTAGAATTATTCTTGGGCCGGCTGAGTCAGCGAAGAGCAGGGGCCACCCAGCCGCAAACATGTAGAGGCGTGACGTAGTGTTGGTAGGATGACGGAGTGTATTCGATTCTGCCCATCAGTAATGTAAATAATGTTCCAATTCGCCAGGAAGTGGAAGTACAGTAATATGCTTATGACAGAGCTGCTTTTGCCTCGCGAAGGAGAAACAAAGATGATCTCCGCATTGCAATCTCGAATTTCGTCGTTCTGGAAGTGGTGCCTTCAGAACAAAGTCAATACTAAGGCCAATAAACCAAGACAATTGTACTATTTTAAAAGAAGGCCTAGACTTGGCATTTCACTGTTAACACTACCCCACTTTTCTTGACTAGTCAAATCAGCTTTCTCGCTGTAACAATGGAGAGATTTGTCACATGAAGAGAAAATATAGAACAAGTCATGCAACGAGCGTCAGCAAGCTTCTTCTTCTACCAGGTGTATTCATAAGTTCTTGCTGGGTTTATGATAAAGAAAACACGTAACTTTTAAGGGAAATTCGCTTTTTTGTTTATTCAAAATATCGGTTTCTGCACACCTCACCCATCCTTCAGGTAAGTTATGAATACCATGCCAGAAAAAACTGCCTTTGTTTTTCGGCAAACCATTCGTAGAGTCATTTTCCAACTTCCTAGAAATTGCTGATCTGCTGCTCTGCGAGCGCGTGCCCCATTGATACGACGAGGCGATAATCAGATGGCGCCAGGTCGGGGCAGTACGGCGGGAGCGCAAGGATATCCCGTCCAATCGATTACAAGGTGTCTTTCACTGGTTTTGCTGTGCGAGACGGCGAAGTGTCGTGTAAGAAAATCACTTTTCCATTTCTTCTGGCCCATTCCGGTCGTTTTTCGATCAATGCGTGATTTAAATTAATTATTTGTTCGCGCTAGCTCAGTTTGGGTTGGGTCATCATCCAGTAACGCCTTCAATTGCTCGTCTTCGCACTTTTGTGGTCTATCAGAGCGCACACTGTATTTCACATTGAAATTGCCGAAACCATACCTCACACGTTCTAATCGATGGAGCGTCTTCATCATACGTTTCTATCAGCACACGATGACTTTCCATAGCCTTTTCTTTGGATTAAATAAGAAAAGCCGCAAATGTTCTTTTTCAGGCACAAACGTCGACATGATCACTGAGCGATACAAAACAGATACAAACACACATTTTGTTATTTAGCTTGTATTAGGTGCGTGCTGCTGTACCGGTGTGAGGCCTAGTGCTATAGAACAAAAACTCCTTCTTTAAATTAAATGTTTTCCAAAATAAACAACTGAGCAAAATGATGGGAGCCCCTCGATTGATATCGAACAGAAGGATACGATCCGATGTTCGTATTTCGTCTCTTAGAACTCAGCTAAACAGAATAGCTAAGATGACAAAGTCTAGAATCATGCAAGCTCTGTCAAGTGACCAGGGCATCTCTATTCTTGAACAGGTCATAAAGAACAAGAAGCGTAACACACGGCAAAAGTACCCTGGCCAATGGCCCACTTATGACCTGGTTTAAATTTTCATTTTGGCCTCTTCCAAATTAGAACTCTATCTCTCTAAATAATTCAAAATTGACCTTCAAAAGGCCCGCTTCTTCGTGAACAAGGTTATCCTTCACTCTTCTAATAAGACTCATTTTCCAAATTTACACAGAGAAGTGGGGGTTTCAGCTCTGGCCTAGAGGGAAATACCGCCTCTAGGTCAGATAGTTTTTCGTCACTAGTGTAGTAAAATAGAGATTTTGCGACTCATCGGGTAATCCTAGGGAGCAGATGAGTAAGAGGGCATGTATTTCGCCCTGGTAGTCTCCATTTACTCGCCCCAACAACAAAAAAATCTTACTGCAAGATATATGGTAAAAATATATTGTGCGTTGTATGAGTGTCAAGTTTCGATAGGTTCCACACTCTCATGGCCTTTACTATCCTGTTTCTATATCTATTTTTTAAGGTGATTAACATTTACATTTAGTGCAGGAGGCTTGTAGATTTTTTCAATACCATATCATATTGGAGCTTTATTAACAAGTTAGATTTTATCATACACAAGTGCCATGTCACGGTATTTTTCAGAAATAAGAACAAAATTAGTGACTCACATAATAATTTCATTACTGGCCAATCTTTAGCGAATTTTATCACAGACGTCGGTGTGCATTTTCACACTCTGTACAAACGAAATAGGTGCAGATTAATACAAAATAAGTATTTAATGGGAGATTCACAAGTGACTTCACTAATTCCGAAATATTGAAATTATTATACAACTCCTCTGTGAGAAGTCGGCTAGAATATGCATTGTTCATTTGCATTCCAAGCTATAAACGTTATGAAAACAAAGTTGAAGTAATGCAAAAAATTATTAAGTACCTTAGGAACAAAAATAAGAATTGTCCTAAATTTGATCCTTACAATGAATTAATGAAATAGCTTGTTAATTTTGCGAGAACAGTGCCACTAGCGCCTCAAGAATGAGGACTTAACTAAGCGTGGCCTACTCACCGCCGTCTCGATTCTTTTATACTGCCTGCTCTATGCCACTAGTTTAACCTTAGCCTGCAGTGAATACAAAGCCTGCCCAATAGCCACTCATAGCTGTCCGCCCTGTGGATGCTATATTTGCCGCTAGAGGCGCTGCAATTCAACCTCACATGAACACCTCGATTGGCGGTATTTCTACACGTTGTATGCTTACTGGTGACGTTTACTACGAAAGTTGAATGTTAATACTGATAGAAGTAATGAAACTCAATAATGATTTTGTTTAGTTCGAATCCTTGGCTGAATGGTCAGCATTGAGGCCTTCGGTTCAGAAGGTCCCGGATTCGATTGCCGGCCAAATTGGTGATTATAATCACGTCTAATTAATTCTTCTGGCTCGGGGACTGGTGTTTGTGCTTGTTCCAACACTTCTCCTTTCATATCCAGACAACACACTACACTTCCAACCAGCACAGGAACTTGATATAGTGATTACTAGACCTCGGACATTTAATATGCATTATTTAAAATACCATGCTGATTTTGCTAAATTGATTATAATTCGTTACGGGGAAATATAAAACAAGTTTCCCTCTCCTCTTTGCTGCAAACGTCACAGAATATAATTTTACCATCCAATGTGAAATGGGGAAACTCTTGTAAATTGAGGACGACTTGGAACCTGACACTTTCGGCTTAATTCACACACTGACCAAACGGGAAAAATGTATTGTTAAAATACGTCAATTATATTACAATGGTGTACTGCTGTGTACCGTTTTTTTAAACAAGGCTCTAGAAATAAAGTTTTCCATGAATTCCCTTGCCAAGAGCCAACTAGGGAATTGTGGATTAAAGCAATAAACAGACAGTGTATGGTACAGAAAATACGCAGACCCTGTGACGGCAAAAATTAGGTTACTTATTATTATTATTGCTCCTGTTCTGATAATAATAACAATGTCCTTATTCTGTTGTGTAGGTGGTACCAAGTACCAAGGATAAGTTATGGAACCCTAGTGACCGCTCCGTCGAGTGCTGCAATGGCATATATTGGAGGGTACTTGGTAAGAGTTGTCGAAGACCACATGCTATGTCAAGAGTGTGTTGATAAAATTAGTAGTATCCAGAGTCCATCTCCACTAACGTCATTAATAAAAATCAAAGACAGAGGTGGTCTCACGTCTCAGGTATCCAAAGCCAGGTTTTGTTTCACTGCTGATGAAACTGAGGCAAATAAGGGACGAAATGTTATCGGTAACGCTGGACAGTCCAAAAATAGCACAAACATTAACCGAAATACTGTTACCACGTGTTGCTAAAAATCCTATTCTGCGGTGTGGGAAAAGTGATCATCCTGAGGAACTAAGCAGAATAATACTGCAGAAGTATTTACGCCCTTCTGTCACTAACTATGCTAATGGCATCACAGATGAGTATCGCCGAGAATACTTCTTGAGGAGAAAAACGATTTATGAGGAGAAAATATCAAGGAAAATGGTTAAAGTCGTTCATTTTCACTGAAAATCTACGGTGCGGTAGTAAAAATATCTAGTGTAGACCTTATGTCCTTTTAAATGCCAGACACAAATTTCGACAGTTATGTGTGTTATCTGAAATGAAAATCCACAGCTAGGGGTAAAAGGTGAACATTTATTATTTTCTACTTCATTCTGCTCAGTAACGTATATAATATACAGGAAGTGTAGTGTAGAGGTAAATTTGTGCTAGTTTCAACTCCCGTTATCAATGCTAGTGAGTGCTGATGTGAGGTGGTATACTAGCGCTGCAGTGGTCAAGACGCGCACTGCCAGCCGGACACTGTTTCTGAAGAGTGCACTGCGAATGAGCAGGCTTTGTATTCCTTGTAGGCTAAGGTTTAACACAGGAAGGCGCGAATACCAATATTTCTTCAAGTCTCCGTAAGAGTGCAGTAGTAGACGCACAATCTTCGCGGTCAGAGTGGGTGTAGCACTGGGTTATTGGTAAAAATGAAATGGCGTATGGCTTTTAGTGCCGGGAGTGTCCGAAGACAAGTTTCGGCTCGCCAGATGCAGGTCTTTTGATTTGACACCCGTAGGCGACCTGCGCGTCGTGATGAGGATGAGATGATGATCGAGACGACACATACACCCAGCCCCCATGCCAGAGAAATTAACCAATTATGGTTAAAATTCCCGACCCTCCCGGGAATCGAACCCTGGACCCCTTTGACCAAAGGCCAGTACGCTAACTAATTAGCCATGGAGCTGGACTGTGTTATTGGTGCATGAATGTGTGTGAAAAGCTGAGTTATTTCGTACAATGAGTTAACGTGTCTGGTCACTTCTCTTCGTACAAGAGATATTTTGTATAGAACTGGGAAATGAATTTTTTTTTTTTTTTTTTTTTTGCTAGGGGCTTTACGTCGCACCGACACAGATAGGTCTTATGGCGACGATGGGGTAGGAAAGGCCTAGGAGTTGGAAGGAAGCGGCCGTGGCCTTAATTAAGGTACAGCCCCAGCATTTGCCTGGTGTGAAAATGGGAAACCACGGAAAACCATCTTCAGGGCTGCCGATAGTGGGATTCGAACCTACTATCTCCCGGATGCAAGCTCACAGCCGTGCGCCTCTACGCGCACGGCCAACTCGCCCGGTGGGAAATGAATTAATCATGTTATGTTTACAGATATTTCAAAAGTGATTGTAAGGTTTCTTGTTTCTTTCCGTTTGTGCAAGGTATAATTTTTTTTAGAACTGAAACTTTAGATTCTTTCCCCGAAATATTCAACTGTTGTGTACCATTTTGCCATTCTCGGCAAGGTGGTTCGCAGCCAGAAAAGATACGACTCCATGAAATACCGTCCAGAAGGCAATTATAAGAAAAGCGGCTGTCGGCTTTATCTAACAAAGAAGGTAATCGGATATCCTCAGATTACTCTGGCATCTGTACCTTTACACCTTATTACAGAAGGTGATTGGAGCCTCCGTGGCTCAGGCGGCAGCGCGCCGGCCTCTCACTGCTGGGTTCTGTGGTTTAAATCCCGGTCACTCCATGTGAGATTTGTGCTGGACAAAGCGTAGGAGGGACAGGTTTTTCCGGGTACTCCTGTTTTCCCTGTCATATTTCATTCCAGCAACACTCTCCAATATCATTTCATTTCATCTGTCATCATTAATCATTGCCCCAGAAGAGTGCGACAGGCTGCGGCAGCCGGCACAATTCCTATCCTCGCCGCTGGACGGGGCTTCATTCATTCCATTCCTGACCCGGTCGAATGACTGGAAACAGACTGCTGATTGTTTTTCCAGAAGGTGGTTAAAGACGTGGAGGAGTGGATTCCTTGTGATAAGAATTGTGACGGACAATCACATGTTTAGACATTTTGGACAACCTCAAACATCCAGACGATAATGTCCAAATCAAACTATAAACTGGAAATCAAATCCTAACTTGCGGGTACTTGGTTCGTGTTGTTGAAGAGAGGATGAAGTGTGATAGTTGTGTCAGCCTAGAGCTTCAACACCGCTAAATGGAACTGAGGACAGAGGAGGAGTTGGAAAACCAAAACCTTGTTTTGTTGCTCTGGTGAAGCCCTATTGTCGAAGCCCTTCAAACGTACAAGCGTAACTCGAGGACTTGCGAAGTCTTCCCTTTCATAACGTGTTTTGTTACAGAGTGAGGTCAAAGAACTTCAGCAAACTGTTAGTGATATTATCCTAACCAAGTTCGTAAGACTGATATTGCGTTGGCAAGAACACAAAATGTACGGTATCACTCCGAGCCATCGTCCAGGAAAATCTTTAAATTGTGACATGAAGAGGCCAACTGCGACTTCATAGAGGTAATATTGCCTGTATTTAATATTACAGATGTAATTTACGAGCTTCAGTGAACATATGGCCATACTGCATAGTGTTTTGAGGCTGACGTCATTAGAATACATTTGGAACATTGTGCGTCCATACCTGCCATCTAGTGGAGAAATTTTGTCGCATCCTATTCGCAAAAAGCCTCGCATAGAG
Source organism: Anabrus simplex (assembly GCF_040414725.1). Taxonomy (NCBI): domain Eukaryota; kingdom Metazoa; phylum Arthropoda; class Insecta; order Orthoptera; family Tettigoniidae; genus Anabrus; species Anabrus simplex. The sequence goes on from NC_090265.1 coordinate 6,120,999, forward strand.
CAGGCATTATAGGAGGATTGAGGCGGTGCTGGCCTTCTGGATACAAAAATGATCTACTGTGAAACGCAATACAATATTAGGTGAAGTGATGATCTTCATAAAGTTCAGTATGCAGAAATAAGCATTGAAATAAATCCACGAAACTCGTTTACTGCATTTCAGAAATTTTATAGAGGTAATGAAAATAATGTATGGCGCAGGCTGTTTACTTCATGTTTGTTCTAGCTTCAGTAACCGTCGTTGATGGTCAATTATATAGACGTGCCAAGTTACCTAATTCCCCAGCTACTTTATGCTAATATTCAGTCAAAACCAACCAAGACCGACTTCAATCCTCAGACCGTAATATATAAAAAAAATCATGGGGACCGAAGTAGCCGGATTGCTGGTATTGGCTAACACGAAAATATCACGTATATTTTATATAAGCGGCGGTAAATTAACATGATAAATGTAACATCCTAGGGAAAATCACTTTTACACGTATGAAAACGCTTCGCCAACAAGAATTACATATATTCTACTAGAAAAAATCGAAAGAAAAGCAGCTCGATTTGTTCTGGGTGATTTCCGACAAAAGAGTAGCGTTACAAAAATGTTGCAATGTTTGGGTTGGGAAGAATTGAGAGAAAAAAGAAGAGCTGCTCGACTAAGTGGTATGTTCCGAGCTGTCAGCGGAGAGATGGCGTGGAATGACATTAGTAGACGAATAAGTTTGAATGGCGTTTATAAAAGTAGGAAAGATCACAATATGAAGATAAAGTTGGAATTCAAGAGGACAAACTGGGGCAAATATTCATTTATAGGAAGGGGAGTTAGGGATTGGAATAACTTACCAAGGGAGACGTTCAATAAATTTCCAATTTCTTTGAAATCATTTACGAAAAGGCTAGGAAAGCAACAGATAGGGAATCTGCCACCTGAGCGACTGCCCTAAATGCAGATCAGTATTGATTGATTGATTGATTGATTGATTGATTGATTGATTGATTGATTGATTGATTGATTGATTGATTGATTGATTGATTGATTGATTGATTGATTGATTGATTGATTGATTGATTGATTGATTGATTGATTGATTGATTGATTGATTGATTGATTGATTATTTTGAAATTTCAATTCGTCAAATAGCGCTTTTTCTTAGATTTTACTTAGCTCGATAGATGAAAATACATGATATTAAAATGATACGTCTAGCATAATTTTGAATGTTTCAAAGTAAATTAATGTACGAAATTCCTCGATTTATTCGCTCTCATTAAAACTGTGAAACACAATTTGTTGCCTTAGTTTTGAAGTGGTGGACAATTTCTTAAATTCAGCACCCAACGAATAGGAAGTACACCCGAAATAATAATGTTATTATTTTTACGTCTGCAACATCTTTCGTTTTTAAGATTATAGAAATCTTTATACAAATAATTCAATTAATTTTTCAATTGCCCCCTCCCTTTAGGTGGATTTCCGAAAACAATATATACGTATTTCTCTATTTTTCAGGGGGATTACAAATAACAAATTTCATGTCTTATCATCTTCAGTTTTTGAGATATCAATACAGTAATAAAATAATTCAACCCCACTTTCATTCGTTTGTACCCCCCAACCAAGTGGTTTTTACGAAAACAAAAAATGCAAGTTCTTTATTTTTAATAGAGAAAAAAATACCATTTTTAACTTTTGTAAAATGTTAAGTTTTTCTGATATACTGTAGACATGCTCATTTGAACATTTCACCCCCTTTTTAGTTCCCATTAAGTGGACTTTCCGAAAACAAATCACCTATGTTTCTTTACATTTACAGGAGATTCCAAATACCAATTTTTACGCCTCTAGCATTTTACGTTTCTGACGTATACTGTAGACATAGTATCTGTGTCTCCTGTTCAACCCCCATTAATCGGATCTTTCAAAAACAAAATAATACGCCCCTTTTTTTATGTACAAAGGAGATTCCAAATACCAATTTTCAGGTCTGTAATATCTTCAGTTACTGAGATAAAAGTATCCTCATTAAAGTGAATCAACCTATTTTTCACCCCTCCTAGTGGGATTTTACAAAAAGAAAAATACGAGTTTCTTTATTTTTAAAGGAGATTCTATACACCAATTTTTATATCTACATACATACATTGTCATTATAGACTGTTATGCCTTTCAGCGTTCAGTCTGCAAGCCTCTGAGAATTTACTAAACGTCGCCACAATCCTCGATTTGCAACTAGTGTTGTGGCCTCATTTAGTTATATACCTCTTATCTTTAAATCGTTAGAAACCGAGTCTAACCATCGTCGTTTTGCTCTCCCTCTACTTCTCTTACCCTCCATAACAGAGTCCATTATTCTCCTAGGTAACCTATCCTCCTCCACTCGCCTCACATGACCCCACCACCGAAGCCGGTTTATGCGTACAGACTCATCCATCGAGTTCATTCCTAAATTAGCCTTTATCTCATCATTCCGAGTACCCTCCTGCCATTGTTCCCACCTGTTTGTACCAGCAATCATTCTCGATACTTTCATGTCTGTTACTTCTAACTTATGAATAAGATATCCTGAGTCCACACAGCTTTCGCTCCCGAATAGCAAAGTTGGTCTGAAAACAGACCGATGTAAAGATAGTTTCGTCTGGGAGCTGACTTCCTACTTACAGAATACTGCTGATTGCAACTGCGAGCTCACTGCATTAGCTGTACGACACCTTAATTCAATCTCACTTTTCATAAAACCATCCTGGGAGAACACACAACCTAAATACTTGAAATTATCGACCTGTTCTAGCTTTGTATCACCAATCTGACATTCAATTCTGTTGAATTTCTTACCTACTGACATCAATTTAGTCTTCGAGAGGCTAATTTTCATACCATACTCATTGCACCTATTTTCAAGTTCCAAGATATTAGACTGCAGGCTTTCGGCACAGTATGCCATTAAGACCAAGTCGTCAGCATAGGCCAAACTGCTGACTACATTTCCACTTAACTGAATCCCACCCTGCCATTTTATACCTTTCAGCAGATGATCCATGTAAACTACGAACAGCAAAGGTGAAAGATTACAGCCTTGTCTAACTCCTGTAAGTACCCTGAACCAAGAACTCATTCTACCATCAATTCTCACTGAAGCGCAATTGTCAACATAAATGCCTTTGATTGATTTTAATAATATACCTTAATTCCATAATCCCCCAGTATGGCGAACATCTTTTCCCTCGGTACCCTGTCATATGCTTTATCTAGATCTACGAAACATAAACACAACTGCCTATTCCTCTCGTAGCATTTTTCAATTACCTGGCGCAAACTGAAGATCTGATCCTGACAGCCTCTCTGTGGTCTGAAACCACACTGGTTTTCATCCAACTTCCTCTCAACGACTGATCGCACCCTCCCTCCAGGATGCCAGTGAATACTTTGCCTGGTATACTAATCAATGAGATACCTCGATAGTTGTTGCAATCCTTCCTGTTCCCTTGCTTATAGATAGGTACAGTTACTGCTTTTGTCCAATCTGAAGGTACCTTACCAACACTCCATGCTAATTTTACTACTCTATGAAGCCATTTCATCCCTGCATTCCCACTATACTTCATCATTTCAGGTCTAATTTCATCTATTCCTGATGCCTTATGACGATGGAATTTATTTACTATACTTTCCACTTCCTCAAGCATAATTTCACCAACATCATTTTCCTCCTCCCCATGAGCTTGGCTGTTTGCAACACCACCATGATGATTTCCTTTTACATTGAGATGTTCAAAATATTCCCTCCACTTCTCCAGTGATTCCCTGGGATCTGTTATGAGTTCACCTGAATTACTCAAAACACTGTTCATTTCCTTTTTCCCTCCCTTCCTAAGATTCTTTATTACTGTCCAGAAAGGTTTCCCTGCTGATTGACCTAGCCTTTCCAGGTTATGACCAAAATCTTCCCATGACTTCTTTTTGGATTCAACAACTATTTGTTTCGCTCTGTTTCTTTCATCTACGTACCGATCCCTGTCTGCCTTGGCCCTTGTTTGGAGCCATTTCTGATAAGCCTTCTTTTTACGTTTACAGGCTGCTCTCACTTCATCATTCCACCAAGATGTTCGCCTTTTCCCATCTTTACACACAGTTGTTCCTAGGCATTCCCTTGCTGTTTCTATTACAGCATCCCTGTATGCCACCCATTCACTTTCTATATCCTGAACCTGCTTACTGTCTACTGTTCGAAACTTCTCACTAATCATATCCATGTACTTCTGTCTAATTTACTCGTCCTGGAGACTTTCTACCCTTATTCGTTTGCAGACAGATTTCACTTTCTCTACCCTAGGCCTAGAGATGCTTAGTTCACTACAGATCAGATAGTGGTCTGTATCATCGAAAAATCCGCGATAAACTCGTACATTCCTAACAGATTTCCTGAATTCAAAGTCTGTTCAGATATAGTCTATTATGGATCTGGTACCCCGAGCCTCCCATGTGTAGCGGTGAATAGCCTTAGGCTTGAAGAATGTATTCGTAACAGCTAAACCCATACTAACACAGGAGTCCAGCAGACGCTTCCCATTCCCATTAGCTTCCATATCTTTCCCACATTTACCAATCACCCTTTCGTATCCTTCAGTTCTATTCCCAACTCTCGCATTGAAATCGCCCATTAGCACTATTCTATCCTTGATGTTGACCCTGACCACGATGTCACTCAATGCTTCATAAAACTTGTCAACTTCATCCTCATCTGCACCCTCACATGGTGAATACACGGACACAATTCTTGTCCTAATTCCTCCCACTGACAAATCTACCCACATCATTCGCTCATTTACGTGCCTAACAGAAACTATGTTGCGTGCAATGGTATTCCTGATGAAGAGCCCTACCCCACACTCTGCCCTTCCCTTTATAACACCCGTCAAGTACACTTTATAATCTCCTATCTCTTCCTCATTATCTCCCCTTACCCGAATATCACTTACTCCTAGCACATCCAGATGCATCCTCTTTGCTGACTCGGCCAGTTCTACCTTCTTTCTTCCATAAGCCCCATTAATATTGATAGCTCCCCATCGAATTCCATTTCGTTCGCCAAGTTGTTTCCAAGGAGTCCCTCGCCTGTCAAATGGGAGTAGGACTCCATTACTCCCATAGGTCCGAGGCTTGCTTAAAGTGTTCTGAGCTCGGTAAATTCATGAAGCAGGATGCTGCCCTACTTGCACATAGTCCAAGTGAGGATCTCTCCTCTAACGGGTTATGGACCACAGGTGGATTGTATAGTCCTAGCCGCCTAAGCACAAGGAGGGCCACGACTCAGAATATGTCCGAGATGCCCACTCCCATTCCATAGCAACTGGTATCCCGACTCTCAGGACCACTTACTAGGCCACTCAGCCGTTGCCCATGGTTCACGAACTAGGACGTGACTACAGTAACCCACAAACATGAACCATCAAACTTTTAAAGTTTTGAGATATAGATACACTCGTTTTAAAAGTTCACTCCCCATTTCACCCCCTTATGGACTGAATATCCACAACTCCTCCATTAGCAAGCACCTACATTGTAATATAAATGTATCCTCAAAATTTCATTCCTTATGTCCAGTAGTTTTGGCTCGGCGATGATGAATCAGTCAGTCAGTCAGTCAGTCAGTCAGTCAGTCAGTCAGTCAGTCAGTCAGTCAGAACATGTTATTTTGTATATATATATTATTATTATTTGATTGATTGTATGCATTTTTAGTACAGTGTGTGTCTAATTATGGCACCTTCGCTTCATTACGAAAAATTAGTAATGAAGAACTGGAAGATGAAAGTGACGGATCTGACTTTGAGGTTATTGAGAATGAACCGACAGATTCAGAGTCAGATTTGGAATGTTTATCATCTCATTTTTCCCCATCAAATATCGGAAAGTGATGACGAACCTTCCATAAAGCGACCTAAAATGACAACGTGGCCTAAGGTCACGCCTCCAAATCATTACATGCCAATACATTTTCGCTAATAGTTCCTCTCAGAATGATGAAACGTTTGCTAGTGCATTGCAGATACTCTGTATATCTCAGTTTGTTTGTGCCATGTTCAAATCTTGTGTGCATACGATCGAAATATTTACTATCATTTTGAATTTAGTAAATACAATATTTGAACAGACTGTATATTCTTCTAGTCTAAAAATGTTTGCAATTTCGTGTCGGCACGACAATCCTCACTGATACATAGATATATAAAACAGTATATTTATTTTGTATCATGCGGATATTTTGTATTTTGTTCAGACAAGTAAAGGCTGCCAAGCATGACTGCCACCACAGGATTTAACATTGCCAGTTCTAGGGCTAAATTTTGAGCAATGTACAGATGAAACTCTTATTATATGTATATATAGATTTCACGAAAATATTTTTGTTATAATTTTCGTTCAATTCACTGTATGAATTTTCTCTTTTCTCATGGATTTTACAAAGATCCCATAACTCAACCCAGTTAGCCCAAGTGCATAACTTCACCTCACTTATGGATCCTAACAAAAGATTTATAAGCTGAAATGAGTCGCGGGAGCCAATAGATAACACGAAACAGAGTTTGCTGCCAGAGACCTCCTTCTATATACCCCTAAAGTGTTAGATTATCGCCTTCTGCTGTGAAAATGAGTGTGAGTCGGTTGGCTGGTGAGGCCGCGGGGTAGGGAGTGGATAGAAGGACGTACTACAAACTCTTATTCCTTTTCTGCTACTCATTTTCCTTTCCATCTTCAGCTCCTTTCTATTCTTCTATCCCCTTCGTTGCTCTTTGTTTCATTTTAATGTTGAAAGCATGTCTTAGCAGACAAAGTAGGGATGTGTTACCATTCACGCTGTCACTGCCCGTACTTGTAGACATGTCGTGTCAGGAATGGAAGGGGAAACTCTCTACGTTCCACAGAGAACTTTGAACCGCGTCTTCAGAAGAAAATCTCGACAGTTCTCGAGGAAGACTTCTTGTGTTCTTGGCACGGCCTAAGCCCAAATGACCATATCATTTTTACAAATAGGGATCCCAATACGAAGAACGTAAAGTTAAGCAATTTCATCAAATGTGCCGAACGTTGAACGGCTAAAGGGCCCGGAAAGTTTCCAAATGTGAGTCTTGGATAGCTCTATCAAACTAAAAAAATAAAATCGAAGAATCCCTTCCGGCCTAAATGCTCTTCCGGAAAACAGCCTAAATCACTTGCGTTTTACTCGTTTCGTTTTCTATTTAAATTAACTTATTTACATAATTATTTCTTTATTGCATTCTTTGGTTGAATGCCCTCATGCTTTTACAGATAACTTGAAGAATGTCCACACCGACTGTTGTTATAAGGGCTTAAGTGAAACAATGCATTGACTCACATTAGCGCTCGTACTGGCGCTTCAATGAAACAATGCATTGACTCATATTAGCGCTCGTAGTGGTGCTTCAGTGAAACAATGCATCGAATCACATTAGCTCTCCTAGTGGTAGAAAAAGGCAGACTGCTAATCTAATGGATAACAATGATTAAGGAAAAATTATAATTTTAAGGAATAAATAAAGAACATATAATGAATAATAGTTACCTAAAATTCGGAGCTCATATCCCTAGGAAGTTTTTAACATTGATTTCCTTGACTTTTTTATTTCATTTCACATTTGTTTATTATGTCTTCTACTGCATTTGTCTCTGACTCGTCTGTTGACCTTGCTGTTCACTTCGCTTTCGCGCATAAGATGGAACAACCCAACATGTTATTTGGAACTCGGTAGGCTACTGCACAGGAAGCCATCGGGTGACGAACGAGAGAACCACGGCCGACTGGATCCCTCGCTGCACTCCTTATGCCGGCCTCGACAATCGCTTGTGAAGCCCAGCATAAAGCTGTAACACGGCCGACTGGAACCCTCGCCGCGCTCCTTATGCCAGTCTCAACCATCGCTTGTGAAGTCCAGCATAAAGCTGTAACACGGCCGACTGGATCCCTCGCTGCGCTTCTTATGCCGGCCTCGACAATCGCTTGTGAAGTCCAGTATCACTGCCTTTGTGATGTCCAGGCCGTACTGTAACGAGCGCGGGAAAGCAATCAGCTGATCGTTAGGGGGGAAGTTTAACACGTGAGTTAGTAGAGTTAAACATAGATTTTCGCAGTTTTATTGAAATTTTTACCGATGGCCGCATGTTCACTCAGATATATGTGAGAATGAGTCATCATCGACTGCATTATTAATTGGAAAGTCGTTAATTAGTGAAGAAAACTTAGTGTGAGCTTGCATTTATGTGAAGCTATAGGTTAAGAAGATCGTTCTTCAGTCTTTTAATTTTGTAGTTTATTTGTGTAAAGTTATATTTATAGTGTAAAATTAATTGAGTTAGTGCATTCTGTGTTTTATTATTAACCACTAATTGTATATACTTGAATTAAGATGATCAGTGAGGGAAATCACCATGCCTGAGAGTTGCTGTGTGCCTGGCTGCAAAGCCAATTATAAACAAGGAGAGTACGCTCCGGTATTTGTGTTTCCTTCTGATGAAGAACGAGTTAAGTTATGGAAGAAGGCTATTTCCAGGGAGAATTTAATAGTTAATCACAACACAGTTGTGTGTATCAAGCACTTTCCTGAAAATCACATCCTGAAAGAAATAAGTGTCCTGTCCAGATGGTGAGTTAATTTCTTTTATTATGTCACAAACATGGGTAACATTAGGTAGGTCCTCTATTTTGATGTAATCAGACCTACGGTTTATCTGAATTCGGTGTATTTGAACATGCAAGTCATGTGTATGTATGTTTAGTCCTCAGCCCGAAGGCTGGTTGGATCCTCAACAGTTCCGCCATCAGCTGTCATAGAAGGCCTGGGCATCACTGAAGAGGCGTACTAGGGAAATGAGGAGTGAGGTAGTTTCCCGTTGCTTTCCTCGCCGAGCCAGAAGTTGCTATTACATATCAGTCTGCCAAGCCCACTGAAATGCATGCACCAACCGACCCTATGAGCAATATTTTCACACCATTCATAACAGGGACTGGCTGCAGAAGGAACGGCATTACTAGCATCACTCATACCTCAGTCACTTTCATTTTGTCAAAGCCAAGGATAAAGCTGAGACAGATCAATGAAAGTAACAAAATTGCTCTAGCCCATACCAGAAGACATAGTGCACTGTAAACACTACATCTTGCCAGCAAAGGCAATATGCAAGTCATATTTATGAGTATCACCGAGCTCAAGAGCTGCAGTCGCTTAAGTGCGACCAGTATCCAATATTCGGGAGACAGAGGGTTCGAACCCCACTGTCGGCAGCCCTGAAGATGGTTTTCCGTGATTTCCCATATTCAGGCCAGGCAACTGCTGGGCTGTACCTTAATTAAGGTCACGGCCGCTTGCCATTTCTAGACCTTTCCTGTCCCATTGTCGCCGTAAGACCTATCTGTGTCGGTGAGACGAAAAGCAAATAGCAAAATAATAATAATAATAATAATAATAATAATAATAATAATAATGATAATAATAATAATAATAATAATAATAATAATAATAATAATAATAATTTATGAGTATGAGTGTGACTTATGTAAATCTTAACTTCTGACAGATTCAGATCTTATTTATGAATTACCTCCAGAAGTAAGATATCTGAATTTCCTAAATCGAGGGGGCTTAAAGTATCCATCAGACATGTCAATAGAACTTGGAATTGAGGTGTACAAAGTATTTTGTGTGTTAGTGTCAGATACATACAAGATGGTATTTCTAAATTCAGACAATCATACGTGTGTCACAAAATCCTTGGCTTTGGAGTCAATGCAGTTGGCAGATTCCTTAGTCATTTGTGACTGCGGGAAAAAATTGGAAGACCTGGCCGGACAGTGTAGGCCTATATATATTTGGGTGAATATATTTTTAAATAACTTTTCCAAAATTCACACGACTTATGTATTCAGCAAAGTGCTTCAAAGAGTGCAGACCTACTCCATACTGGTGTAACTTCCTGCAAGAGGTCCAGGAAAGCTGCAATGTTCATGGAGTGGAAACAGTGAGGTACAGAAATAATTTATATTTGTAATAAATAAATAGTGGTGGTAATTGGCTGCATGTTTTCTGTCAGTGTGTATGATGTGAATGTTCCAGTTGACTAGAAAATTGAAAAAAAATTGCAAGAACATGTCTCAAAGTTTTAGGCTGTACTCACGCAGACGAACGTATATATGCGAGAAATAGAACGTTACGGAGAAGGATACGCATTGTATGTCAGAATGAACAAATATTTGAGGATAGGTTTTGGTTTTATAAGGTGTTAACAGTTCTTAAAGTAATTTAAACGAGTGTGTTATTCAAGCGGAGCGTGTGCGTATCGCCTTCAAGTCCCCCCAAAGCGTGACGTCATCAGAGGTACAGCACGGCCTGGGCATTACGAAGGCAGTGCCAGTATGAAGCTGTAACACGGCCGACTGGATCCCTCTCTGCGCTTCTTATATCGGCCTCGACAATCGCTTGTGAAGCCCAACATAAAGCTGTAACACGGCCGACTTGGTCCCTCGCTGCGCTCCTTATGCCGGCCTCGACAATCGCTTGTGAAGCCCACCATAAAGCTATAACACGGTCGATTGGATCCTTCGCTGCGCTCCTTATGCCGGCCTCGACAATTGCTTGTGAAGCCCGGCAGAAAGCTATAACATGGCCGACTGGATTCCTCGCTGCACTCCTTATGCCGGCCTCGACAATCGCTTGTGAAGCCCAGTATAAAGCTATAACACGGCCGACTGGATCCCTCGCTGCACTCCTTATGCCGGCCTCGACAATCGCTTGTGAAGCCCGGCAGAAAGCTATAACACGGCCGATTGGATCCTTCGCTGCGCTCCTTATGCCGGCCTCGACAATCGCTTGTGAAGCCCAGCATAAAACTATAACACGGCCGGTTGGATCCTTCGCTGCGCTCCTTATGCCGGCCTCGACAATTGCTTATGAAGCCCGGCAGAAAGCTATACAGTAACATGGCCGACTGGATTCCTCGCTGCGCTCCTTATGCCGGCCTCGACAATCGCTTGTGAAGCCCAGTATAAAGCTGTAACACGGCCGACTGGATCCCTCGCTGCGCTTCTTATGCCAGCCTCAACAATCGCTTGTGAAGCCCAGCATGAAGCTGTACCACGCCCGACTGGATCCCTCGCTGCGCTCCTTATGCCGGCCTCGACAATCGCTTGTGCAGTCCAGTATGAAGCTGTAACACGGCCGACTGGATCCCTCTCTGCGCTCCTTATGCCAGCCTCAACAATCGCTTGTGAAGTCCAATATGAAGCTGTAACACGCCCGACTGGATCCCTCGCTGCGCTCCTTATGCCGGCCTCGACAATCGCTTGTGAAGTCCAGTATGAAGCTGTAACACGGCCGACTGGATCCCTCTCTGCGCTCCTTATGCCAGCCTCAACAGTCGCTTGTGAAGTCCAGTATGAAGCTGTAACACGCCCGACTGGATCCCTCGCTGCGCTCCTTATGCCGGCCTCGACAATCGCTTGTGAAGCCCAGCATTAAGCTGTAACACGGCCGACTGGATCCCTCGCTGCGCTCCTTATGCCGGCCTCGACAATCGCTTGTGAAGCCCAGCAGAAAGCTATAACACGGCCGATTGGATCCCTCGCTGCGCTCTTTATGCCGGCCTCGACAATCGCTTGTGAAGCTCATCATAAAGCTATAACACGGCCGATTGGATCCCTCGCTGCGCTCTTTATGCCGGCCTCGACAATCGCTTGTAAAGTACAGTATGAAGCTGTTTCACCATAATGCCGCTGGAGCGCTGGCAACCTAAGTAACTGACAGGAAATTCAATTCCGCAAATCACCACATTTCCTGTTTCATTTATATTGTTTTGCTGTCAAAAGTGTTGGTAATGTGTCCGTGATGAGGTGTGTGTTGTCTTGTTATTGAGGGTTGATACTTACGCGCGAATTAGTTTATTTGTTATTGTATAGTGTGGTGATTTGATTTTAAAGTTGTGTTTACAAATCGTGAAACATGTCATACGGCTGTGCGCCTTTTTGTACTTCGAAGATACATTTTCTGCAAACCATAACAAATGTAACGAGTGGCTCAAACTGATTTCTTGCCGTAACTTCGTCCTAAACAAAAATTTTAATTTATGCGCTAATTCGTTTCTTTAATTGTGTAGTGTAGTGATTTGTTTTTATTTAACTGTGTTTAGAAATATTCTAACATGTATTTCTGTGTGCCTTTTTGTACTATGAACAGGAAAAAGAAAGTAAAGGGACACTATCACTTCGTTAATTCCCTGTAGAACCAGGACAAAACTAATGAGTGGCTCAAAGCAATTTGTCGCGATAACTTTTATTTTTAACACTAGTACTGCTTCTTATGGTGTCTGCAGCCTTCATTTCATACAACATGACAATTCATTTGTAGGCAAAAGTAGAAGAGTACTAATGAAAGGTTCTGTACCATCAGCGTTTCCTAACTATCCTACTTATAAGGGAACTAATACCAAGAGTTGCAGAAGAAAAATAATTACTTGAACTGTACCACCCTCACTCTACCTTCTCTTCTACCTCCCCCTTCTTTTCTACTTTCTTCAAAATCTGCCTTAACCTAATTCCGGGATAACACTCTACCCCGGTACTCTTTCCTCCGCACAATTTCCCGACATGTCTAACAATGGAATCCCGCATTATCCGAGCCTTAAACCTACCCACCTCATTTTATCCCCTCCCCTCCTGATGTGTCATAACATAACCGCACATAAAACACACAAATAAAAAAATTCCAGCGACAGAGAAAATTGTTAGAGTTCGAAAAGCGAAATCTAGCCGTCAAAACGGGCTTAAATGAGACCCATTCCACCACGCTCTGCTACCACCTGTCGCAGGTGAAACCTGTGTAATTTCTGTGCTAACCTTGTCTTTATAATTTTGTAAGAATCCTGAAGGTTATATTTTTAGTTTCATTTTAAGGCCTTCTGCCCTTTATATTTTTACATTTGATTGAATCTGCTTTGTATAAATTTTGTAAAACCCCCTCCGCGGGTACTCTGCTGTCCTCACCATTCGGCCATTACCAAGCTCCCGTCTCCTGCTAAACCACACCAGTGGCATTAAAATAAAAGTTTCCTCGCCGCTGGTCCCTCAGCCTCAACCACAAAGACTGAACCCTAAAAACATTACTGTCCAACAAAATTCTGCCGCCGAGATCTTAATGTTTCAGTGCCCCCGCAGCCGTGCGGCGCCGTACCGCCACTGAGGTGGGGTACGGGCCCACTCCACTCCAGTGAGGTCAACCAGTGTACGGCGAGCCGGAGTCCTCCTCCCGGCCAAGGCTGATGTGCGGCGCACCACCTGCAAACTGCTCGAGGACTGTAAACAATCGTCGCGTGTGCGGCGTGCTTCGCCACGACTACCCCTCTCACAGTAGCGGGAGAGGCGTATCACTGAGTATTTGAGGGGTCCGAGCGGCCTCAGTGATACATCGGCAGCGGCGGCAGGTCTTGCCGTCAAGATCAAGCAGCATGTAACAGTTACATGGACATTTTATATCTACATTTAACGCATTTCGGCTGCAGATCAACAATGATGGACTTACAATATTTCCCTTGTAAGAATTAATGTTTTTGGTTTCGGCATACTACCACTTTGAAAATTTGAATTATTACAACAGAGACACTCTCAAACCGGAGTTCAACTAACTCCTGACTAATTACTTCAAAACCAAGGACACAAAAAAAGGAGTTTTGATGCTTTAAATGGTTTTTGCTTAAATTCTGCTAAAGACTTTGAAAATTCTTAAGGTCCCCTTCAAATTCTTATACAAATCTATTTCAAACGCAGCTAAAATTTAGTCAATGTCACATTATCTACAACCATCTGGTACTTCGTTTTGGAAAATAATTTTTTTAAACTGTTTTCTGCGTCACCCTTGGAAGGTCTTTTTTTTTGGGTGGGGGAGGTCTGTACCGGTTGGTACACCCCGACACCGCAAATTTAAATTGTGCGCCTACAAGTAATCCCCTACTGGAGAAACCCTGAACTTTAATAACTGAAGCAACTCTACAGTTGCCCAGATGTCACCACATAAAATTTTGTAATTTTAAAGTGTTCTGAACGGTGTTTATTTCGATTTGTGTTTGTTTTGCCCTGTATCAAGAAGTGTGGACATTCTTCTCTAGATGTCTCTACAGAGAAAAGACTACGATTGTGCACTCTGGTGCGAAGTGAAGGGACTGTTTTTGAAGAAACTTTGTATCCATAAGTTTGTTCTTTGTTAAATTTCTTTCTTTCATTTTTTGGGTTGGCAATATTGATCTCTGTTTCCGCCAGTTTTGAATTCAGCCAATCCCGAATTTTCTAAATTAATTTTCCTCCAATCCTAGGTTTCTTGTTCATGTTGTGTGTACCTTTGGATGTTAGCCAATAAAGGGAGGGGGTTTGGCGCCTTTATTTCATGAAAGGTCTCGAAGCTTTCTTGTGGGTATAAAACTGCTGAGGTTCATGGCTCGTGGCCACTCCATCGACATCTTGCTTAGTGTGTGAATGTGTAGCAGGGGGATGGAAGCGCCCTTTCTTCGGGCAGCAGTTCATCAACAAGGTAATGGCCGTTTAATAACCTTATTTCTTGCTAGCTCAGCAGCTTAACCCACGGGGCAGGTTCGAAACTTTTCTCATGTAACCTACCTTTAAAATGTAAAGACATTTGGTAAACATTCCGTCTCTTTAACTACAAATTGGGATAGAGAGTGCCTAACACTCTCGAGCTCCCACTCATGTTGTTTTGAGGTGACTACGTTTTCATAACCGATTTTCTTCTTTTCTTAATGTAATAAAGTGTTCCTATACGAGTCACCTCCTTAGTATGGGATTAGCCCTTGTGTAAGCGGCCTAGTGTCGAGTAGGTTTTAAAAGTGTATTAGAAGTGCAAGCTACGCCTCCAGTCAATTTGGTATTTTGGGCCAGTAACTTAACCTGGTTTTCTTCATGCGAAGGCCCGTAGGTTGGGTATTAATTACCCCTGTTTCCTTGTGTGCCTTGAGGGCAGATAGAAGTGAAGGTTGTTGTGGCCTTTGATAGGCTTGTCAGCTGAGAGCAGGTCCACTCTTTTCGGTACTATTAAGTGGGAGCAAGAGCTCCAAGTAACTAAGGGTTTTCTGCCCTTTGATATTTTGTGATTGTGAGCTGAGAGCTCAAGAGTGGATGAATTTGGGCCCGTAGCCCGGGATATGTAAAGACCATTTACCTGGTGTTTGGTAAGCGGCATTATACCTGATTTTTTTGGTTATTTCCCCTAGTGAAAATTGGTTAAATTTTATCTAAATTGTGCACCTGATTTAACTTGTTATTTGTTGTACGCTCAAAATTCTATGTTACTATTGTTAAGTTTTGAAAATATAACCTTGTTAAAATTTTAATTCATCTTTCGAACTTTTGTAGTTGAGACCTATTCCAGCCCGCACCTTCTTTCACCTCTAACTACCACGGATAACTCCGTAACAATAATAATAATAATAATAATAATAATAATAATAATAATAATCGACCTCGATATTTTCATTATTTAACCATGGGTAAGGAATTGTTTCCAAGTTATACTAGCCTATTACACTTGTATCAAACTCCAGCATTTTTTGTGAAAATGTGAAACCACGGAAAACCATCTTCATGGCTGCCGACGGCGAGATCCAAATCCCACTATCTCAGGAATTCAAGCTGATAACTACGTGACTCAAACCACACGGCGAACTCACTCTGTAATAATCTACACAACTTAACAGTCAATCAGGAAGCGATAACTAAAGATATTCTGGTATGTTGAACTATATCCACATTCTTATGATCTGGAAGTTGAAATACTGAATAGGAGAGAATCAAAATACATGATACTGTACGTGCGACAGAGTGTCAGACAGTCTGGGACCAGTAACTACTATACGGGGTGGTCGGAAGATGGAAGACATCACCGCAATGTGGCTGCGGAGACGACGAGCGGACTGTACATCACATTTCATCTGAGTGTCCTTTGTATTCCGTAATAATAAATTTGGAGCTTAATCGATAAGGAAATAATTGATTGCACAGGAATATTTTCTAACACCCTTTTTTTTTTTTTTTTAACAAAACTTCCAACAGACCAAAAAACATTCTCCTTGCGCACTTCACGACTGTCATCTTTTTTGAAACAAAACTTAAGGTAAGGCTGTCATGATACCAATCACTACAAACACATAACAGGATAGAAAACAAAATTATCTTAACATCCTCCCCACCTTGCAATTTTCGTTTACACTAATCCACAGATAAAATTGCAAAACAATGAAAATAGACACAGCATTCTACAATAAAAATACATTACAATATTTCATTTCACACTGATTTTTCACAAAATGCCTGCCTCTTCTGGAATATCTATAAGTCCAAACGTTCGGGTGTTTTCACTATTCTACCACTTCTTGTAGACTTCACTTGTGGATTTGCTACTGCATCAGACGATCCGTGTGAAGCCTTCCCTGGCTGTAACTCCAGGATAGAATCTGGCCGATTGCTCTGTACTACTGCAGATTCATCTGATGAGGCGACTTCTAAGGGATACAGCCTTTGAACTGGGCGCACCCTCTCGCCCGCAGCCGTTTTCAGTTTGACAACCCTGACGAAGCCATCCTTACCAGGGTACACCTCCTGGATGACACCTAGTGGCCAATCGACTCGTTTGATGTCATCAGCTCCAAGTATTCTTTGCGGAACCTCTGCCGAAGATCGTCCTGCAGTTTCTGTAGATAACGCCATCTTGATTCTATTCCTTTTCTGTCGATGGCATCCAAATCTGGCACATCAGTGCTGGGCATCTCATGAAGAAAATCAGCTGGTTTCAGTGGTTTCAGATCGTGTAACTCATCGGATACATATGTCAATGGCCGTGAATTTATAATAGCTTCACAGTCACACAGTATCGTGCTTAACTCTTCGCAAGTAACCGAAACCTTGTCTAAATTACGACGAAGCAGTTCTTTCACCATTCCAATAAGCCTTTCCCACCACCCTCCCCACCATGCGGCAGTGGGAGGGTTGAATTTCCAGGTTATTCTTTCTACGACACAACTGGAAACTATTTCTTCCCAGTTTAACACTCGCAAAGCGTGGTTAGCCGCTGTGAAGTTCGTGCCATTGTCGGAGTAGATAACCGACACCCTGCCCCTGCGAGCAATGAATCTTCGTAGGGTTCGTAGGAATGCGTTTGTTGACAGAGACCTGACAAACTCAATATGAACTGCTCGAAAGACGAAGCAGGTGAATAACACGAGCTACGCCTTCTCGCCAGTCTCCAGATACAATGGTCCAGCAAGATCTACCCCGGCGACTTGAAATACTGCGGTGCAGTTAACTCGCTCCTTCGAAAGTGGGGCAGATTGTGTCTGCATTGACCTGGACCGATACCTCATACATCTGACACAGCTCATTATGATTCGCCTAACCAACTTTCTTCCTCCTATGATCCAGAAATCTTCTCTAAGCATTGTTAATAAAGTCTGAAGTCCCATGTGCTTAGACAGGCAATGTTTTTCATCATTCTCTCAACGACGATGTGATCTGAAGGCAGGACAATGGGGTACTTGAAGATTTTTTTATAATCACCGAAGCCTTAAAATTCCCCGACTGTCTTAAAAAATCTGAGTTTTCCTATTTTGCTCTATGATCTCTCTGTTCTCTGTTTGAACACATCTTATTGTGCCATTTCACTGTTATAAGAAGTTCCGGCCGTAAGAAAGACAAAGATGGAGTCCAGGTCTCCGAGAATAATTAACGTCAAAATGTCAGACGATACCGCAAGCGAAAGCAAATTATGTACCTTAGGCGCTAGAGAAAAGAATTTAGATCCAGAAGGCAGTGAAAAAGAACGAATGTGAAGATTGTCACTAACAATTATTATTGAAAAAAATAAGTAAACGAGATTGAATTGCTACTTCTGAATCAGAGTCGAAGACGGAAAGCAACTACGTCAGAATTAAAGAAGGTATCGACAAGAAATCATTTCAGCAGAAACAAGGAGCAGATTTATTGGAAGCTGCGTCGCAGATCAAGCAAGAGATGATTAATTTCGTTCCGCGAACTTTAAGATACGTGGAAACTCAAGCATAAACTACGACAAGCTTACGTCACGGCAGTCTCTGCTGACGTATTACTCGATATCATCAAAATTAAAGAATTACAGAAGTGGGAATCTTATAATAACTCCTGGAAAGATAAAGGAGAAAAATCTGTTCGTTTCAAGACATAGAATTATACTACCCCAAGAGTATTATTTGTCAAGTAGATCAACTCTTTCAAAGAAAGCAATCTTTTGCGTTAAGCAGATTATCGCACCTTTTCATGATGGCAATGCTAATTGATTCTGTTTATTATTATATTCCAACTAGTCCAGAAATGAGCAAGATGTTCTAAGAAGATGATAGGCCAGACTGCCCAAATGGGTGCCGTCGGATGACGTTGCATGCCGAGAGATGACTAAGCCCAGAGGAGAATTATGCCAGTATTTCCCATTTACCTAGGGAAGTAAAAAGAGGCGTGCCCCTATGTCCTGTCAGCTGGACATATGCCGACGACTGGAGCTGCTGAATTCAGATAAGTCTTGCTTTTAAATTAGTGTAGTAATGTTTTATGTTCATATGTAAGTGTAATATGATTTGTTAAGTTGTTCCGTGCGAAATAATGAAGCGACGAAAGTGGTGTATTGAATTAGAGCAAAGATGGTTAGGTAATCGTCGTATATGAATGACAAATCCATGAATAGGTAGTCAATCAGTGATCAAAGCCTACGTTCGAGATGTGATCCATGTAGTGTGAAATACTGAGTTCGTTAAGGTGACAGTGAATTGTATACTATGTCAAAGAGAGACTTAGGTACGCGTGTACGTTGGTTATGACCAAAGAATGTCAAGTTAGGAACCAGCAGTAGGATATGCTTGCCAAATAGACAGATATGTTTACAATAATTTAAGGTTATGACGGAATTAAGGTCATAATGTCGTGAAATATGTCCATGAACCGTGATTAAAATAATAAATGCCACAATTAAATGGAGTGGATACGTATTTAGTAAAGGAGACGGGATATATGTTTGGAATTATAATAATTATTTTAAGTGATATGAGATTGATAATTTAGAATGGTGGTAGTTATTGATTCTTCGCGAATATGAGCACGGTGACGTAGTATTGGACTTTATGGTTTCAAGTTGAATTTGTACTAAGGGGAAATGAATATGTAGCATTTATATGTACTATTTCTATTACGAGCAAGCACGAGAAAGTTCAAGTATGATCGAAGCGACACCTGTTGGTTAACGTGCATACTTGGTAGTACCAATGAAGTCTCAGTTAGGAGGATGAACCAAACACATGCACTATGTCACAGATGTTTCCTAATTATAATCTATTCTCAAGCGAAAGGACGTGTAGTAATTTCTTAGGCAACACCCTATCACTGATGGCTGACTGTAGGTGTATAAATTGTATCTTCGCACAATGCAGACCACATTAGCAAGTATACTTCAGAAGAAACTAGTAGAGTAGTCGTTAGAATATATAAAGTCGCACGTATGTTCAATTAAGATGATGAGAAGACTCAGATTTTAGAATAGTATATGGAACTTACTGGTACTTGTTGAACCATTTATTAAAATTACATTAATTTAAAAGAAGGCTTATCAATATCGGCGCATAAGAGAAATAAGAAGCATGAATATTCAGAATTGTAAATCAGTTGTTTGTAGAAATATTAGGGTACTATCCTCCCAAGTTGACATTTATAGGTATCCATGGATATGTTGTGAGAGGTAGGAATAACTATATGTCAGCAGATTAATATGAGCTCCGAGGGAGAGCCAGCAATTAACTCAAAAACTTCATAGGCAGCAGAGGAGAATTCAAATTCATGAGATATGGTTTTAGGCCTAAAATGCGTCCTGAATATCTTGAAACCACCCTCAATCTACACTTTAGCTTGTAAGGTATCATATTGTAAATATTTTTCTTTGCTAGGGTGCACCCAAATATGTTAACTACCCACACAAGTTTTAATTATCCAAACATGTTTTAATTACCCAAACATATTTTAATTTAGTTGCTTTAGTCTATTAATTTTTTTAACTTTATTTCGATTTAATCATTTCTTTACAAACCTAAGATGGTGAGTTTGACATCTTTGAACTTATAATTTTTTAATTTGTTAATTACGAGCTGAGTTATAGTAATGTTCAGTTAAATAATTGGTTATACGGACTTCAATAATTTGCCGTATATTACATTCTGTCCTTCATTTTTGGGTCAGTCAAGATTTAAGCAATTAGTGCAATAGATTTCAATAGATTCATTTTTTAGAATGACTAACTCAAATAGCATTTCTTATATGATGCATAGTGAGTGCCGGACGTGTCAATTACCGGCAGAGTCAATGTGAACGTCGTTTGAATGTATTTTTACCCGATACTGACATTTCTTCGATTTCTCCTTACGCCAGAAATGAGGATGCGGTAACTGAAATATTGGTATGGAGAGATGTCAAGAGAGGAGGTAAAATGATTGATTATGCATTCGGGTAGAAGAAATAGATAGATTTAACAAATTAAGGCCATGCTCGCCAGAAATGGATGAGACAATCAGGTGATCGTGCAGTTTCCTCTATTAGAAATTCTTTAGGGAGGATAGCATAATGTTCGACCTTTGGATTGAAACAAGTATGTAATAAATAAGATACTTAAAACTTAAACCATTCTTTCAATGTGTATCGTAGCGTAGAGACTTAGATTTAAGTGGATAAATGCTGCAACATCTTGATGGCGTAAGAAATTCAATAAGTAACGTATGAGAGTTGTTTCTATGTGTAATTTAAGGTTTCTTTGGCTCCGTATGGCATGTCTTTCTCATATTCGGAACTCATAGCCCAAATGATAGATTTTGTTAGTCAAAAGGATCGTAGTTAAGCTAGCCTGGATCTTATGCGTCCTCTCAGGGAGCCGGGGACGGCGCATTATCAGACACTTTTCTGCCTCGACTACTTCTTCTACAGATAGTTCTCCGTTCCTTTTGGCATCTTGGTGTGGTATGTTGTAGACAAATCTCAGTGCCCAGCCAATCATGCGTAACGTTCTATGGTAACTAGAAATATAGCAGAGTCTCGATGTAAATTCTTCCTTATCAAATACTGCATTCGTTACGAGAATCTTTCTCTTCTCCTTGTTGACTTCATCCTCAGGAGCCACAATGTCCAATTTAGGCCACCGTTCAGGGTCTTCCTTGAGCCATGTGGGACCTTCCCACCACTTACTTTCTACCAAAAACTTTGCATCCATGCCTCTGGATAGTACGTCATCAGGGTTTAAAAACCCTGGAACATGGTGCCAAATCTTCGGGTTACTGAACTTGCGTATTTCCCCACAACGTTTTACTACGAATTCACTTCCTTTCGTCTTGATCCAGGTGAGCATCACTGTAGAGTCACTCCAAAAATATGTTTTACAGTCTTGGAGGTTTAATGCCCTTTTCACTTCTGTGCATAACCGAGTGGCTATGACCACAGCTAACAATTCTAGGCGAGGTATAGTTATCGGTCCTAAAGGTGCAACCCTAGCTTTAGCTTGGACCAACTGTAATGACACAATAGAGTCCTTTTCTGCCCTTAGGAATATACACGTGGCATATGACAACTTGCTGGCATTAGCAAACACATGAATGGTTAATCCCGTGCTATCAAATTCCCATGGTACAAGTCTTCTTGGAATCCTGCATTGTTTCAACAAAGGTAAGTGTTTTATTCAGGAATGGAATTTGTTTGTTATTTGTTGTGGTAATTCCTCGTCCTATCCTCATTTTTCTCTCCAGGCTTCCTGCATCAATAATTTAGGGATTAATGTTACTGGACACAAAAAACCAAGTGGATCAAAAATACGTTGTACAATTGACAGTAAGCTTCTCTTAGAAGCTGAAAGAGTGGTTAGCTCAACTGTATTAATGATACAGAACATCTCATCTGACAGAGCATCTCACATAAGACCAAGTAGTGAAACAATGTTCTCTGACTCTGACTTTTCTGGTGAACTGCTTATCCACCCTCTTAATTCAAAATGTGCTGAACCCATCATTTTAGTAGATTTTCAATGAACTCGCTCAACTGTTCTATGGTTTCACAACTAGTGACACAATTGTCCACATAGAAAGAATTCCGCAGCTTCTTGGCCATTTTCAGATCTTCAGCTGAAACTTTACTCAGGTGATGCGATATCGTTGCTCCTAAAAGGAATGGGCTGCACGTAACCCCAAACACTACTCTGCAATGTCGCAATGTTGTGATCTCGCCTTTGGAATAATCTTTCCATCAGATAAGTCTTAGAAAATCCATGTCATCTTCATAGAGGCTTATCTGCAGGAACGCCTTTTTAATATCAGTTGTGACCCCTATGGCATTCTTTCAAAACTGCAACAAAAGTTTGGGAATAATCTCGATTAAATTTGATCTCTTCTCCAAGCATTTATTCAGCGAATTGCCATGTCTGTCCTTTGCCGAGGCATCAAACACAATTTTAGTAGTTAAACTTGATTCCTTATTTACTGCTCTGTGTGGTAAATATTGGCCTGACGTCTTGTCATTCTCATTTACAGTCTCCACAATTCCACATTCTATCCACTCCTGAAGCACATCATCATAATCTTTAAGCTTGTCCAAGTTTATCAATTTTCTAGTGACTGCTTCCAACCTCTTCTCAGCTAACTTCCTGTTATCCAACAATTCTGAATTGTCATCCTTCCAGGGGAGACGAACCTCATATCTCCCTTCCTCATTCACCCTGACAGTTTCATTGAAGTGTTTCACGACTTCCTCTTCCATCTCTTTCTTTGACTGAGACTCTGCAGGGTCCTTTATGCCAATGGTTTCTAACTTCCATAAGTCTGATATTCCATTGCTTTACCACAAGTGAGGCTGACTAGTGACTGATTGCCCTTAGCCAGATCTCGCTGACCCATCACTGTCCAACCTAACTTGGTTTCCAGAACTCCTGTAAGCAGCATCCCCAAAACATCTGCTCCAAGCAACAAATGCACCTCTGGAACATTGACCCGAACATCTGTTAACTGAATGTTTCTAGTTGCAAGAACAGGATAAACATGTTGAGTTTCTAACCTGGAACACATATTTTCTTCTTATCAAGCACCGAGACTGTGCATTAATGCTTGTAGTGTTACATCATAAACATTATGGGTCTCTTTGCTAGTTTCTACACCCCCAAACAAATAATGAGACATCACTTCCTTTCCCAGTTTTTGTAGTCCTAACTTCCTAGCGCTTTCTATGGTTATGTAAGGCATTTGTGACCCAGAATCTAATAAAATTCGTGCAAGCTTGACACTTCCTTCACTACCAGAAACTTTCACAACAAGAGTTTGTAATAGCGTCCCTGCATGTTGATACGCAGTTAAAGTCTCAGTGTTTTGATTATTTTGATTATCCTTTCCCTTTGAATTTTCCCTCTCATCTTTCTTAGTAACTAAATCAGGATATAAGATAGCACAATGATCCCTTTTTGAGCAAATCATACACTTCAGAAATGCTTTACATTTGCTCGAGTTATGCCCCTTCCTTAAACAACGAAAGAAAGCACCCCTTTTCTTCAAAATATCCTTCTTCTCTCCATTCAGGAGATTCTCACTTTAAAACAATCAGCAGATCTATGGGAACTCTTGTCACACCAGATACAACCTGTTTCTGTTTTCTGATCCTCACCTGAGTACAAAGCAGCAGCAGTGGGAAGTATCTCTTGTTTACCTGGCTTGCATAACATGTCCTCCCTTTTCACAATAAAACTAGAGCGAGCAAGTGACAAATGTTCTTCGCTCTCCACTTCTTGTTTTATAAACAGTAACAACTTGCTTAGGTGATGATCATGATCATTATCTGATATATGAGATACACGAACTCTCTCCCATACCTTCATAACCTCTTCTGGTAATGCATACTCCACCAGAGGATACAGCATTGCTGCATACTTATCACTAGTGACTCGTAAAGATTCCAAAGCTCTCAATTGGGTTTCTGATTTATCACAGAGGCTCCCAGTACTACGGCCACTACCTTCTGTAGCTTGAAGCAGAACAAGATTTAGAAGTTCTCGGACATATATTTCTATAAGTAATTCTTCCCTGGCATATCTGGATTTCAGGTGATCTATTGCCTTTTGATAGTTCACTCCGGACGGAGGGAAACTTTCAACTAGCTCCCTGGCCACGGAACCTGGAACAGTAGCCTGTAGAAGATACTGAAATTTGTTTTCCGATTCGACATCACTATCGTCGTTTATTTTCTTAAACTGTCCCCAAAATCCAATCCAGTTTTTTATAACTCCATCGAACTGTTGAAACTGTAGCTCGGGTGAACTGATATTCCTTTTCTTCGTCGTCTCGATCCCACTCGCTAAGGCCTCACCTCCACCAACAGATAAATTCACTTGAAAATTATTTTCGAACCTAACCTTAGCTTGTAGCCACTTCTCCCGGTACGTTTCTGCCGTGTCGAATTTCTTGGCGTCGTCTTCTTCTGTCGTTTCTTCGACACCCCTAAGTGCTTGAACCTTTTCATCCAAAGATAACATCCGCATTGCCTTCTAAAATACGGAAGTATGTCAACATTTCTTCGCATCTACGACTGCTTCAGATATTTTTGTTTGAAACTCGCCATGTGCTCTCGTAAATAGTTTACGTATTTGTGATATTTCCTTATTATACTGTTTAAGCTCCTCCATCTTAACTATATCCTGTCACGGTCGCCACAAAATGTTCCGTAATAATAAATTTGGTGCTTAATAAATAAGGAAATAATTTATTTCACAGGAATATTTTACTAACACCATTTTTGTTTTTGTTTTAACAAAACTTCCAATAGACCAAAAGGAAACATTCACCTTGCGCAGTTCAGGACTGTCATCGTTTTGAAACAAAACTTAAGGGAGGGCTGTCTTGGTACCAACCACTACAAACAGCGGCTCTGTAGAGGACTTACACTGTGTTTCAAGCGAAGCTCTCATCTGGCTCTCAACCGTTGATATGGAACTTTAGTTATGAACGGCACGAGATATCGTCATAATTTTTTTCAAATGAACTTGAGATGGTTATTGTACATATTGTATATAATATTGTATTCATCATACGCTAAATAATAATAAATAATTCCCTTGCCGTTGTCACTTTATCAGCTGCAAATATTCGTTTTCAAGAAGGGGAGTTAGCGATTGGAATAACTTACCAACGGAGATGTTCAATAAATACCCAATTCCTTTGCAATCATTTAAGAAAAAGCTGGGCAAACAACAGACAGGGAATCTGCCACCTTCACATAAGTCTCTGGTAGGATCCAACTAGAGTATGGTTCCAGTATATGGACCCTCACCAGGATTACTTGATTCATGAACTGGAAAAACTCCTAAGAAAAGCAGCTCGATTTGTTCTGGGTGATTTCCGACAAAAGAGTAGCGTTACTAAAATGCTGCAAAGTTTGGGCTGGGAAGACTTGGGAAAAAGAAGACGAGCTGTTAGACTAAGTGGTATGTTCCTAGCTGTCAGTGGCGAGATGAAGTGGAATGACATTAGTAGACGAATAAGTTTGAGTGGTGTCATAGAAAGTAGGAAAGTTCACAATATGAAGATAAAGCTTCAATTTAAGAGGGCAAATTGGGGAGAATTCAAATGTGCTTTACGAGGCGGTGTTGGTAAATCTGCACGTGTCGTGGTCGGGCTTGAGAGTCACGCGGAGAAATGAGCATCGAACACTGACACACCGTGCATTTCAACCAATGCTGCCGTAGCGTGCTTGCCTTGTTCAAGTCCCTCCCCAGGAGAAGTTTATTTCTTCTATTGCCATACCTTCTTCTCAGGTCCAAGCGGACCCCACCTACCACGCGAGACCTTGACTACCCTGAATAGAATTAGACCACTACATGGCCGGTTCAGGGCCTCTCTCCGTAACTAGAAAAAGCTACCTAATCCAGACTGAGAATGCGAAGCTCCACACCAGTCTATTGTAACGGACACTTCACTTCATCAGCAACTACTGTTATGAAACTCGCCTCGCACATAACCTTTTTTCTACGATTGTATGGACTTACCCTCATCATGATATAACTGCATTTTTCTCCAACTGGAACTTGCATACTTCATACCTTGCATGAACTCTACTCTATTCATCTTCACCATCTTCGATAAACTAACTTCCTTTTTGCCGGCTGAAGTCATGTGACCGCCTGGTTTATTCGCGCATGCTTCACTAATCTCTGGAATCTTCCAGATATATTTCTCATTCTACTCCACACTATAAATACCTGGCCTTCCTCTGGAAACATTGAGATGGACTTAGGCCTGTGTGGAGGGAGCACCATTCTACGTCAACTTCGTCCTTAATTATATGTGCCCAGAAGACTTCATGTGCGGGCAGTTCAATTTGTTCCAAGATGAGGTATGACAAACTGATTTCTTTACTGTAAATACTTTTAATCGCATTGGGATAGACTTTGCCTGCAAAATTAAGCTGGGAGCGTGGCATTTCCAGGCCGAAATTTCACTTGCCCTTCTTGGATTTAAAACTTTTCATTCACGACCTTTTGTAACAACTTTCTTTTGAAATGTGCGTGTGGTGTATTGGCAACTGTCCGACTTCTATTGTACACGTACTTCTATTCATTCAGTGCTTCTGGATATTGTGAAACTGGTTCTATGAAACTACATGGTGATTACTCGGCTGTAGAACTACGTTACCTAGTGTTAATCTGTGGGATAACTGAAGTAATGGTGACTTGGATATTGTATTTGCATTTTGTTCAGATAATTTTTCTGCTGGTGTACTCGAATTTGCTAACTGAACATCTTCCCTTTCTTGTCGTTCTCGATTTCTCTTTTTATCGCAGTATTCATTCTTTCCTTGTTTGCCCTTTTCCTTTCCTGCGGCATCTTCTCTTTTTCCTTTCTTTCTCTTGCATATCTTATATCTTTTGTAGTTGTTGTTGATATATGAATTTGTAATCAGTGTAAGTGGTTGGGAAAATTTTATATTTATATAGTTCTCATTTCATGAAAATTGTCAGATGTTCGATTTATTGTTTCAATATATATATATATATATCTATTTTTAAATCTTATACTGGTTTCTGATCTATTTTCACTTATGTCCCTTATTCCTTCGTATATTTCTCTTTAACTTTCCAGGTTATGTAGCATACTCCCTTTGCCCAATGTCTTGTAACTCTGCAATGCTTGTTGGAGATTTCTAAGTCCACGGCCTCCATTCTTAATTTGATTGTTACTCCACTGCATAAATTTTACTACTCGAGGGAAACTATTCTTAGATTTTCCATTGGCACTATTATACATAATATATGTGTATTATTCCCATGGGCCCAGTTACACATGGTAGCAGAGTATATATCGCAGCATAAACCCGAATTGTGTAGTCCATTACTACTTTAAATCTCCACTTTGTTACGGCCTTAGTTGCTTAATATTTTTTCTTGGGTGGTTTAGTATTTCACCTCGCTAGACTTTGCCTTTCTTTTTCTCCTCTTTTTCAACATGGCTTATTTCTCCGACAATTTTTCTCCCTATGCTTCCGATACTTCTGATATTTCATTTGATCCTCATTTCAATTTTTCTGATCCCAATCCTTTTACTAATCTGTCTTATAACCCTTTTGTTACTTCTACATCTTGTACCTTTACTACTACAGCTTCTTCCAGTGCAGGCTCCGAATCTCTACCACCCCCACTTCCACCTAACACCCCTCTCTATCCTGATCTTTCTCTTTTTACTGCCGAGTCGAAACCTCCACTTAACCAGGCACCTCCGCCTTCTGTCGACAAAACTCAATCAGCACAGCACTACACTCCTGATTTGCGAACTCCACCACCATCTCCTTCTCAGCAATATTTTTATGAATCCCCATATCATCACAACCCCTCTTCACATCAACCACTTAATTTCCATATTCTCACTAAATGTCTTGACCAGGTACCCGTCATTCAGTCTACTGATCCTGATACTTTGACACAATGGCTTTTTTCAGTTCGCAAATTTCTACAAACTGACTTAGCTCCGTTTTCCCAATTGCTTTCATTGCTTTACCCAAAAACATCTGGTCATCTTAGTAACTTTCGGCTTCAATATATGAAGTCCTCTCACGATTGGGCTCATTTTCGTTCAGTTTTTCACACTTATTTTTTGCCTTATGAGATCCGACAACAACTCGGTAACAAGTATATCAGACGTCATCAACGTCCCGATGAATCGGCTTATGATTATCTTGACTCCATCATCGGCTATTCTGACGTGTTAGCTATTGCTCAACATCCCCAGGAAATCATTTCTCTTATTCGATTTTATGCCTCTCCAGCCTTCCGTCAAATCATTAATCCCTTTTCGCCACCCACTACTGTTCCTCAGCTTTACAGTATCGCTCAACTAGATGTTCTAAATACCCATAGTAACCTTTCTTATTATTCTTCCATTCCACCTCCCCAGTTCAACATTTCAACAATTCGCACACCTTCTACCACTCGTCTACCTTCTCAGGGTAATATCTCTCGTTTCCGTTGTTATCGGTGTCAGGCTATAGGGCACTTAGCGCGCGATTGTACCAATTTTTCCTTGGGAAACTTCACTTCCCGTCGTCAGTAGGCAGCTCACGACCTCATGGGCAAAATCTGCCTCATGTTTCTTCAGCTTTCTCTTCTGGTACTCAATCACAGTCCTATACTCTTGTACAGTTACATAACACTCCCTCCTTAGCCTTATTAGATTCTGGTTCTGTCATTTCCCTAATCAGTTTTTCTTTTTTCCAGCAACTTTTACAAATACATCCGCATCTTCAATTATGCCCTTCTACCCTCAAATGTCTCTCCATATCTCAGCACTCTCTTGACATTGTGGGTCAACTAAAACTCTGTGTTAAAATTTCTAAATTTTCTTGGCCATTTGAATTTCAAGTGGTTAGCAATTGCTCACTCCCTGTCATACTCGGTTATGATTTTTTTGCTCATACTGGCCTTATTTATAATACTGCTATGGCTTCTATCTCATTTTTTTCAATCCACACTTTCAAATTCCTTTGGTGGACCCCCTTGATTTCCCTATGAACCACGTCTTCAGTCATCAGCATATTTATGCCACTGCTCCCCAACTAGATGCAATTAATGCCTTAAAATCTGAATTCGCTGATGTTATCACAGATAAACTAGGCTCTGTGGTTACTTACCAGACTCACATTGATTTAATTGATCAAACTCCTGTTCGTTCACCTCCTTACCATCTCAGCCCTGCTCGGATGGCAAAAATGGATGACATTATTCACAAAATGCTTCAGGATGGTACTATTGTTCCGTCCTCTTCCAATTACGCATCCCCGGCATTTCTTGTCGACAAGCCTGATGGTTCTTCGCGCCTGGTAATTGATTACCGTAAATTAAACTCCAAAATCCTCTATGATTCCTATCCTATTCCTAAAATGCAAAACGCTTTCCATTTTTTTTCTAAAGCTAAATATTTTTCTCTTTTAGATCTCAATTCTGCTTACTACCAAATCCCCTTGGACTCACGGAGCAGTCGGCTTACTGCTTTCATCACCCCAAATGGCCTTTTTCAGTTCACAAAAGTTCCTTTTGGATTGAACTTGGGGTCACAAATCATGCAGAGATTAGTAGATTCTTTATTCTCAGATTTCAAGTACAAATTTCTCTATCCTTATATTGATGACCTTTTAATCTTTAGCCCAGATTTTGAGTCCCACATGTCTCAACTCCACCAAGTTCTTTCCAGATTACGTTCTATTGGTCTGACAGTTAACCCCTCTAAAATTATCCCTAGCTCAAACTTCTATAAAGTTCTTAGGTCACATTGTGTCACCTCAGGGAGTAGCCGTCGATCCCGAACGTACTTCTGCTATCTCTAATATTCTACCTCCCAAAAATCTCAAACAATTGCGCACCTTTTTAGGTCTGGTTTCTTTCTATCACCGGTTCATCCCTAACTTTTCCCACATTGCTGAGCCTCTCAATTATCTGAAACGTAAAAATGTTCCGTTTTTCTTGGACTCAATCTCAACAGGATGCCTTTCTTCAGCTTAAATCTCTTTTGATGCATGCTCCCATTCTTCAATTTCCTGATTTCTCCCTACCTTTTGAAATTCATACTGATGCATCTAATCTTGCTGTTGCTGGTGTTTTAACTCAGGTTGTGAATGATGTCCCTCTACCTATCGCCTATTTCAGTCGACTTCTTTCTCCTACTGAAAGGAAATATTCTATCTTTGAACGTGAAGCCCTGGCCCTATTAAATACTATCGAACACTTTGCTGAATATTTGGAGCATAAAGAATTCCTTGTAAAGACTGATAATCAGGCCCTTTCATGGCTATTGCACAATGCACCTAAGATTGGTAGAACTGGCCGATGGCTCATGCGATTGTCCAGATTTAAGTTCTCCCTTAAATTCATTTCTAGCTCTGAAAATTCTGTAGCGGACGCTCTTAGCCGTTTATTTGACACTTCTGCTCCTCAGCCTAGTACCACTGATGATTTACCCCTGAATGTCTCTATGTTGCCTTCACCTTCCTCTGTTAATGCTGTTTTTTCCTTAACAGATTTTCCCCTTTCATTTCAATCTTGTCAGTCGCATCAGCTCACCGATCAGTTCTGCATCCAACTCAAACTATCTTTATCTGACCCCTCTAACCAGGGTCCGTTTACTATTTTTAAAGACCTCTTGGTCTACAAACCCACCAAGAAAGATTCTCCTAAAGTGGTGCTCCCACAGGCTCTTCAACCCATGATTTTGCAATATTATCACTCCTCCCCTGTAGGTGGGCATCTCGGCATCACCAAAACGTACAACCGTATAGCCTCTCTTTTCTTTTGGCCTCAAATGCGTAAGTCTGTTCGCAACTTTGTTCACACTTCTGAATTGTGTCAAAAATCTAAACCTTTAAACATAAAGTCTGCTGGTCTTCATTCTGCCCTTCCACCTACTCACCCTCCCCAAACCTTTTTCATTGATCTAGTTGGACCTATTGTTCGGTCTTCTCGTGGCAACTTGTATATTTTCACCCTGTTGGATGCATTTTCAAAATTTCTAGTCCTCCGACCTTTACGTAAAATTTCTACCAAGATTGTCATCAATTTACTCACTGACAAATTTTTCCTTTTACTGGTTTGCCAGCTAATATTGTTTCTGATAATGCTTCTATTTTCACTTCCGGTGTCTTTTTTAATATGTGTTTTCAACTGGGTATCAAACGTAGTTTGACTTCTCCCTACCATCCTCAGTCCAACACCGTGGAAAGGTACCACCGTAATCTTAAAGTTGCTTTATCTATATTTCATAGTTCTTTTCAGAAAGACTGGGATTCTCATCTTTCCTCTTTGGCGTTGGCCTTTAATTCCAGCATCAATAGTTCTACTGCTCAAACTCCGGCTAAGCTATTTCTTGGTCGTGATCTTCAAACTCCTCTTTCCTTAAATTGGGATTTACACAAACTTTTTGAATCTTCGGATCAGCCATCCTCTTCATCACTCTGGAAAGACGCTTTTAATCAATTGCTAAAAGCTCAACAAGTGCACAAAAACGTTTATAATCCTCGTCATAAGCCATCAAACTTTAAAATTGGCGATTTAGTCCTCGTTGCCAATCATCCGCACAGCTCGGCAATCAATGCCACCTCTGCTAAACTTGCTCTTCGATGGCTTGGTCCATACCGTATTTTGTCTTTCCCTACCCCTGTCACTGTATTTTTGCAATCTACGACTGATTTGTTCGACACTAAGAAACTTCATCTGAGTCAGCTCAAGCGATTTCATCCTTCTTGAACTTTCACATCTTGCTTTTCTTTGCACTGTGTTTTCCTTCTTGTTATTACCTCTTCTTTCTAAAAAAATGTTTTCTCTCTCTCTTTTCTGCTTCTAGTCTGGAAATGTCTACTGCTCCCAGTGTTATTTTTCTTTGTTTTTTTTTCTTATTCTTTGTTGTTTGTCTACCTCATCACTTCCTTTTGCTCCCTTTATGGATTTTTTTTCTCCTTCTCCCCCTCCACACAGGTCTCTCCAGTCTCCCTCCCAGCCCAGTCGGCACAGGTTGTAATGGGAGTGTAAATATGCTTCCCAACCATTTTCTTTCTCTCTTTTAAAATTGTTCTTCATTTCTATTGTTGTTTGTGATATTTACATTTATATATTTATGTATATATTTCTATTTATAACTACTTTCCTCTCCTTCCCTTCTCCCCTTGCTGACGCGTTAGCCCTTTCCTTTTCTTCTTCTTCCCCTACCTCTGTGTGTCTTCCTATTTGTTCTGACTACGCATGTTCTTTGTGTTTGGACACTTTTTCTGCCGCCTTTTATTTTGTTTTGCAGTACTTTTCCTTTTTGATATACTGTTGCGGCTGCCGTCGACCCCCGCTCCAGCTTTTGGAAGGGCCCTCCATCGTGTTCCTGGGGCCGTCTCGCCGTCGCCATCCAACTGTATCTTCCGCTTTTCGTCTCCTCCCAGCAATCTTCACTCTTCAATCATATCAACTACTTCAACTACTACTACAGCAACTACCAAATAACAACCAACAAGAAACAAAAAATCCTTTGGATTTTTTTCTGGTGCCCGGCGGATAATGTAACGGACTCTTCACTTCATCAGCAACTACTGTTATGAAACTCGCCACGCACATAACCTTTTTTCTACGATTGTATGGACTTACCCTCATCATGATATAACTGCATTTTTCTCCAACTGGAACTTGCATACTTCATACCTTGCATGAACTCTACTCTATTCATCTTCACCATCTTCGATAAACTAACTTCCTTTTTGCCGGCTGAAGTCATGTGACCGCCTGGTTTATTCGCGCATGCTTCACTAATCTCTGGAATCTTCCAGATATATTTCTCATTCTACTCCACACTATAAATACCTGGCCTTCCTCTGGAAACATTGAGATGGACTTAGGCCTGTGTGGAGGGAGCACCATTCTACGTCAACTTCGTCCTTAATTATATGTGCCCAGAAGACTTCATGTGCGGGCAGTTCAATTTGTTCCAAGATGAGGTATGACAAACTGATTTCTTTACTGTAAATACTTTTAATCGCATTGGGATAGACTTTGCCTGCAAAATTAAGCTGGGAGCGTGGCATTTCCAGGCCGAAATTTCACTTGCCCTTCTTGGATTTAAAACTTTTCATTCACGACCTTTTGTAACAACTTTCTTTTGAAATGTGCGTGTGGTGTATTGGCAACTGTCCGACTTCTATTGTACACGTACTTCTATTCATTCAGTGCTTCTGGATATTGTGAAACTGGTTCTATGAAACTACATGGTGATTACTCGGCTGTAGAACTACGTTACCTAGTGTTAATCTGTGGGATAACTGAAGTAATGGTGACCTGGATATTGTATTTGCATTTTGTTCAGATAATTTTTTCTGCTGGTGTACTCGAATTTGCTAACTGAACATCTTCCCTTTCTTGTCGTTCTCGATTTCTCGTTTTATCGCAGTATTCATTCTTTCCTTGTTTGCCCTTTTCCTTTCCTGCGGCATCTTCTCTTTTTCCTTTCTTTCTCTTGCATATCTTATATCTCTTGTAGTTGTTGTTGATATATGAATTTGTAATCCGTGTAAGTGGTTGGGAAAATTTTATATTTATATAGTTCTCATTTCATGAAAATTGTCAGATGTTCGATTTATTGTTTCAATATATATATATATATATCTATTTTTAAATCTTATACTGGTTTCTGATCTATTTTCACTTATGTCCCTTATTCCTTCGTATATTTCTCTTTAACTTTCCAGGTTATGTATTATACTCCCTTTGCCCAATGTCTTGTAACTCTGCAATGCTTGTTGGAGATTTCTAAGTCCACGGCCTCCATTCTTAATTTGATTGTTACTCCACTGCATAAATTTTACTACTCGAGGGAAACTATTCTTAGATTTTCCATTGGCACTATTATACATAATATATGTGTATTATTCCCATGGGCCCAGTTACACATGGTAGCAGAGTATATATCGCAGCATAAACCCGAATTGTGTAGTCCATTACTACTTTAAATCTCCACTTTGTTACGGCCTTAGTTGCTTAATATTTTTTCTTGGGTGGTTTAGTATTTCACCTCGCTAGACTTTGCCTTTCTTTTTCTCCTCTTTTTCAACATGGCTTATTTCTCCGACAATTTTTCTCCCTATGCTTCCGATACTTCTGATATTTCATTTGATCCTCATTTCAATTTTTCTGATCCCAATCCTTTTACTAATCTGTCTTATAACCCTTTTGTTACTTCTACATCTTGTACCTTTACTACTACAGCTTCTTCCAGTGCAGGCTCCGAATCTCTACCACCCCCACTTCCACCTAACACCCCTCTCTATCCTGATCTTTCTCTTTTTACTGCCGAGTCGAAACCTCCA
This sequence comes from Anabrus simplex, assembly GCF_040414725.1. Classification (NCBI taxonomy): domain Eukaryota; kingdom Metazoa; phylum Arthropoda; class Insecta; order Orthoptera; family Tettigoniidae; genus Anabrus; species Anabrus simplex. The sequence goes on from NC_090265.1 coordinate 6,155,462, forward strand.
CTTAACCAGGCACCTCCGCCTTCTGTCGACAAAACTCAATCAGCACAGCACTACACTCCTGATTTGCGAACTCCACCACCATCTCCTTCTCAGCAATATTTTTATGAATCCCCATATCATCACAACCCCTCTTCACATCAACCACTTAATTTCCATATTCTCACTAAATGTCTTGACCAGGTACCCGTCATTCAGTCTACTGATCCTGATACTTTGACACAATGGCTTTTTTCAGTTCGCAAATTTCTACAAACTGACTTAGCTCCGTTTTCCCAATTGCTTTCATTGCTTTACCCAAAAACATCTGGTCATCTTAGTAACTTTTGGCTTCAATATATGAAGTCCTCTCACGATTGGGCTCATTTTCGTTCAGTTTTTCACACTTATTTTTTGCCTTATGAGATCCGACAACAACTCGGTAACAAGTATATCAGACGTCATCAACGTCCCGATGAATCGGCTTATGATTATCTTGACTCCATCATCGGCTATTCTGACGTGTTAGCTATTGCTCAACATCCCCAGGAAATCATTTCTCTTATTCGATTTTATGCCTCTCCAGCCTTCCGTCAAATCATTAATCCCTTTTCGCCACCCACTACTGTTCCTCAGCTTTACAGTATCGCTCAACTAGATGTTCTAAATACCCATAGTAACCTTTCTTATTATTCTTCCATTCCACCTCCCCAGTTCAACATTTCAAAAATTCGCACACCTTCTACCACTCGTCTACCTTCTCAGGGTAATATCTCTCGTTTCCGTTGTTATCGGTGTCAGGCTATAGGGCACTTAGCGCGCGATTGTACCAATTTTTCCTTGGGAAACTTCACTTCCCGTCGTCAGTAGGCAGCTCACGACCTCATGGGCAAAATCTGCCTCATGTTTCTTCAGCTTTCTCTTCTGGTACTCAATCACAGTCCTATACTCTTGTACAGTTACATAACACTCCCTCCTTAGCCTTATTAGATTCTGGTTCTGTCATTTCCCTAATCAGTTTTTCTTTTTTCCAGCAACTTTTACAAATACATCCGCATCTTCAATTATGCCCTTCTACCCTCAAATGTCTCTCCATATCTCAGCACTCTCTTGACATTGTGGGTCAACTAAAACTCTGTGTTAAAATTTCTAAATTTTCTTGGCCATTTGAATTTCAAGTGGTTAGCAATTGCTCACTCCCTGTCATACTCGGTTATGATTTTTTTGCTCATACTGGCCTTATTTATAATACTGCTATGGCTTCTATCTCATTTTTTCAATCCACACTTTCAAATTCCTTTGGTGGACCCCCTTGATTTCCCTATGAACCACGTCTTCAGTCATCAGCATATTTATGCCACTGCTCCCCAACTAGATGCAATTAATGCCTTAAAATCTGAATTCGCTGATGTTATCACAGATAAACTAGGCTCTGTGGTTACTTATCAGACTCACATTGATTTAATTGATCAAACTCCTGTTCGTTCACCTCCTTACCATCTCAGCCCTGCTCGGATGGCAAAAATGGATGACATTATTCACAAAATGCTTCAGGATGGTACTATTGTTCCGTCCTCTTCCAATTACGCATCCCCGGCATTTCTTGTCGACAAGCCTGATGGTTCTTCGCGCCTGGTAATTGATTACCGTAAATTAAACTCCAAAATCCTCTATGATTCCTATCCTATTCCTAAAATGCAAAACGCTTTCCATTTGTTTCTAAAGCTAAATATTTTTCTCTTTTAGATCTCAATTCTGCTTACTACCAAATCCCCTTGGACTCACGGAGCAGTCGGCTTACTGCTTTCATCACCCCAAATGGCCTTTTTCAGTTCACAAAAGTTCCTTTTGGATTGAACTTGGGGTCACAAATCATGCAGAGATTAGTAGATTCTTTATTCTCAGATTTCAAGTACAAATTTCTCTATCCTTATATTGATGACCTTTTAATCTTTAGCCCAGATTTTGAGTCCCACATGTCTCATCTCCACCAAGTTCTTTCCAGATTACGTTCTATTGGTCTGACAGTTAACCCCTCTAAAATTATCCCTAGCTCAAACTTCTATAAAGTTCTTAGGTCACATTGTGTCACCTCAGGGAGAAGCCGTCGATCCCGAACGTACTTCTGCTATCTCTAATATTCTACCTCCCAAAAATCTCAAACAATTGCGCACCTTTTTAGGTCTGGTTTCTTTCTATCACCGGTTCATCCCTAACTTTTCCCACATTGCTGAGCCTCTCAATTATCTGAAAAGTAAAAATGTTCCGTTTACTTGGACTCAATCTCAACAGGATGCCTTTCTTCAGCTTAAATCTCTTTTGATGCATGCTCCCATTCTTCAATTTCCTGATTTCTCCCTACCTTTTGAAATTCATACTGATGCATCTAATCTTGCTGTTGCTGGTGTTTTAACTCAGGTTGTGAATGATGTCCCTCTACCTATCGCCTATTTCAGTCGACTTCTTTCTCCTACTGAAAGGAAATATTCTATCTTTGAACGTGAAGCCCTGGCCCTATTAAATACTATCGAACACTTTGCTGAATATTTGGAGCATAAAGAATTCCTTGTAAAGACTGATAATCAGGCCCTTTCATGGCTATTGCACAATGCACCTAAGATTGGTAGAACTGGCCGATGGCTCATGCGATTGTCCAGATTTAAGTTCTCCCTTAAATTCATTTCTAGCTCTGAAAATTCTGTAGCGGACGCTCTTAGCCGTTTATTTGACACTTCTGCTCCTCAGCCTAGTACCACTGATGATTTACCCCTGAATGTCTCTATGTTGCCTTCACCTTCCTCTGTTAATGCTGTTTTTTCCTTAACAGATTTTCCCCTTTCATTTCAATCTTGTCAGTCGCATCAGCTCACCGATCAGTTCTGCATCCAACTCAAACTATCTTTATCTGACCCCTCTAACCAGGGTCCGTTTACTATTTTTAAAGACCTCTTGGTCTACAAACCCACCAAGAAAGCTTCTCCTAAAGTGGTGCTCCCACAGGCTCTTCAACCCATGATTTTGCAATATTATCACTCCTCCCCTGTAGGTGGGCATCTCGGCATCACCAAAACGTACAACCGTATAGCCTCTCTTTTCTTTTGGCCTCAAATGCGTAAGTCTATTCGCAACTTTGTTCACACTTGTGAATTGTGTCAAAAATCTAAACCTTTAAACATAAAGTCTGCTGGTCTTCATTCTGCCCTTCCACCTACTCACCCTCCCCAAAACTTTTTCATTGATCTAGTTGGACCTATTGTTCGGTCTTCTCGTGGCAACTTGTATATTTTCACCCTGTTGGATACATTTTCAAAATTTCTAGTCCTCCGACCTTTACGTAAAATTTCTACCAAGATTGTCATCAATTTACTCACTGAACAAATTTTTCCTATTACTGGTTTGCCAGCTAATATTGTTTCTGATAATGCTTCTATTTTCACTTCCGGTGTCTTTTTTAATATGTGTTTTCAACTGGGTATCAAACGTAGTTTGACTTCTCCCTACCATCCTCAGTCCAACACCGTGGAAAGGTACCACCGTAATCTTAAAGTTGCTTTATCTATATTTCATAGTTCTTTTCAGAAAGACTCTGATTCTCATCTTTCCTCTTTGGCGTTGGCCTTTAATTCCAGCATCAATCGTTCTACTGCTCAAACTCCGGCTAAGCTCTTTCTTGGTCGTGATCTTCAAACTCCTCTTTCCTTAAATTGGGATTTACACAAACTTTTTGAATCTTCGGATCAGCCATCCTCTTCATCACTCTGGAAGGACGCTTTTAATCAATTGCTAAAAGCTCAACAAGTGCACAAAAACGTTTATAATCCTCGTCATAAGCCATCAAACTTTAAAATTGGCGATTTAGTCCTCGTTGCCAATCATCCGCACAGCTCGGCAATCAATGCCACCTCTGCTAAACTTGCTCTTCGATGGCTTGGTCCATACCGTATTTTGTCTTTCCCTACCCCTGTCACTGTATTTTTGCAATCTACGACTGATTTGTTCGACACTAAGAAACTTCATCTGAGTCAGCTCAAGCGATTTCATCCTTCTTTCACTTTCACATCTTGCTTTTCTTTGCACTGTGTTTTCCTTCTTGTTATTACCTCTTCTTTCTAAAAAATTTTTTTCTCTCTCTCTTTTCTGCTTCTAGTCTGGAAATGTCTACTGCTCCCAGTGTTATTTTTCTTTGTTTTTTTTCTTATTCTTTGTTGTTTGTCTACCTCATCACTTCCTTTTGCTCCCTTTATGGATTTCTTTTACTCCTTCTCCCCCTCCACACAGGTCTCTCCAGTCTCCCTCCCAGCCCAGTCGGCACAGGTTGTAATGGGAGTGTAAATATGCTTCCCAACCATTTTCTTTCTCTCTTTTAAAATTGTTCTTCATTTCTATTGTTATTTGTGATATTTACATTTATATATTTATGTATATATTTCTATTTATAACTACTTTCCTCTCCTTCCCTTCTCCCCTTGCTAACGCGTTAGCCCTTTCCTTTTCTTCTTCTTCCCCTACCTCTGTGTGTCTTCCTAATTTTTCTGACTACGCATGTTCTTTGTGTTTGGACACTTTTTCTGCCGCCTTTTATTTTGTTTTGCAGTACTTTTCCTTTTTGATATACTGTTGCGGCTGCCGTCGACCCCCGCTCCAGCTTTTGGAAGGGCCCTCCATCGCTGTTCCTGGGGCCGTCTCGCCGTCGCCATCCAACTGTATCTTCCGCTTTTCGTCTCCTCCCAGCAATCTTCACTCTTCAATCATATCAACTACTTCAACTACTACTACAGCAACTACCAAATAACAACCAACAAGAAACAAAAAATCCTTTGGATTTTTTTCTGGTGCCCGGCGGATAATGTAACGGACTCTTCACTTCATCAGCAACTACTGTTATGAAACTCGCCACGCACATAACCTTTTTTCTACGATTGTATGGACTTACCCTCATCATGATATAACTGCATTTTTCTCCAACTGGAACTTGCATACTTCATACCTTGCATGAACTCTACTCTATTCATCTTCACCATCTTCGATAAACTAACTTCCTTTTTGCCGGCTGAAGTCATGTGACCGCCTGGTTTATTCGCGCATGCTTCACTAATCTCTGGAATCTTCCAGATATATTTCTCATTCTACTCCACACTATAAATACCTGGCCTTCCTCTGGAAACATTGAGATGGACTTAGGCCTGTGTGGAGGGAGCACCATTCTACGTCAACTTCGTCCTTAATTATATGTGCCCAGAAGACTTCATGTGCGGGCAGTTCAATTTGTTCCAAGATGAGGTATGACAAACTGATTTCTTTACTGTAAATACTTTTAATCGCATTGGGATAGACTTTGCCTGCAAAATTAAGCTGGGAGCGTGGCATTTCCAGGCCGAAATTTCACTTGCCCTTCTTGGATTTAAAACTTTTCATTCACGACCTTTTGTAACAACTTTCTTTTGAAATGTGCGTGTGGTGTATTGGCAACTGTGCGACTTCTATTGTACACGTACTTCTATTCATTCAGTGCTTCTGGATATTGTGAAACTGGTTCTATGAAACTACATGGTGATTACTCGGCTGTAGAACTACGTTACCTAGTGTTAATCTGTGGGATAACTGAAGTAATGGTGACCTGGATATTGTATTTGCATTTTGTTCAGATAATTTTTTCTGCTGGTGTACTCGAATTTGCTAACTGAACATCTTCCCTTTCTTGTCGTTCTCGATTTCTCTTTTTATCGCAGTATTCATTCTTTCCTTGTTTGCCCTTTTCCTTTCCTGCGGCATCTTCTCTTTTTCCTTTCTTTCTCTTGCATATCTTATATCTTTTGTAGTTGTTGTTGATATATGAATTTGTAATCCGTGTAAGTGGTTGGGAAAATTTTATATTTATATAGTTCTCATTTCATGAAAATTGTCAGATGTTCGATTTATTGTTTCAATATATATATATATATATATATCTATTTTTAAATCTTATACTGGTTTCTGATCTATTTTCACTTATGTCCCTTATTCCTTCGTATATTTCTCTTTAACTTTCCAGGTTATGTAGCATACTCCCTGTGCCCAATGTCTTGTAAATCCGGAAATTCTTGTTTAAGATTTCTAAGTCCACGGCCTCCATTCTTAATTTGATTGTTACTCCACTGCATAAATTTTACTACTCGAGGGAAACTATTCTTAGATTTTCCATTGGCACTATTATACATAATATATGTGTATTATTCCCATGGGCCCAGTTACACTATTGATCATATCGTCAGGGATGCTAGGTTCCAGCCTATCGCGGTGATGAAGGTGAATTCTTGCTGGTACTCCAGATGCTGGATTGAAAAGCTAGATATTCAATTTTGAAGCACAAGTTACTTTCTTTCTCATCTGTAAATGTGTGTATATATTGTTGATATTGTGTGTATAAGCTATACCCTTAATAACAAAAACTCCATTGTGCGGGCATTTAATATTCCCCAATCGGCGGTGTCACGTGTGTACCCAGAATACGTCAGGGAAGGCATCACCACCCACAGTGGGGAGTGCAGTGGCCGATGATGCATGCTTAATGCTTGCGCTTAGCGTCGTCTGCTTAGAATTGTCCGCGGTGTCAGGCAAGCCACTCTGGGTTCAATCGCATCCACATTCAACGCAGAAGGTTCCGGTCTCCATATGCAGCAGGTCAGTGCGGTCAATGGAATATGAAAGCAGACGACCTGCCAGAGTACGATAATCAACACCACAACGTTGGACACAGCGTCTCACCTGGGCGAATGCCGCTCGTAATTGGACCTGGAGGAACGGTGGATTGTAGCTAGGTCTAATGAGCTGTCCCAGTTGTTTCGAGCTGTTGGTGCGTACCCAAATTAAGCCATGGTCCCGTGTTGTCAACAGGGCACCATACAGACTGATGGTAGTTCAATAATGGTGTGGGTGTGTTCGTGCAGGTACCCCTAAAACGACGAGATGTTCCAACACGATAACGCACTCTGCCATGGGATCCAAATTGTCCAGAAATCTTTTGAGGAGCGTTCTGGAGAGTGGTGTGTTCACCACCTTCAACTGATCTGAACCACTTTGCACCGAAACAGGTAAGTCTTACGATGACGATGAGATAGGAAAAGGGTAGAAATTGGGAACAAGGAGCCGTGTCCCTTATCTACTTTTTACGTATTTGGGAAACCAAAACGTTGAGATACCGAATTACATACTTCGGCATTGAAATACTTACATTAGAGTAACACAATATTTTTTTTTTAAATATGTGTTGTTTGAGTCATCAGTCCATAGACTGATTTGATGCAGCTCTCCATGCCACCCTATCCTGTGCTAACCTTTTCATTTCTACGTAACTATTGCATCCTACATCTGCTCTAATCTGCTTGTCATATTCATATCTTGGTCTACCCCTACCGTTCTTACCCCCTACACTTCCTTCAAAAACCAACTGAACAAGTCCTGGGTGTCTTAAGATGTGTCCTATAATTCTATCTCTTCTTCTCGTCAAATTTAGCCAAATCGATCTCCTCTCACCAATTCGATTCAGTATCTCTTCATTCGTGATTCGATCTATCCATCTCATCTTCAGCATTCTTCTGTAACACCACATTTCAAAAGCTTCTATTCTCTTTCTTTCTGAGCCAGAAAATTAAAAAATCAAAGAGTAACGAAGACAAATCAAATAATAAGAAACGTTTCGGAAGAAAATTGAAAACTCTTAAGATAAATGCAGGGAAAGAACGCATAACCATAAAATAACGGAAAGTGAAAAGAAGGAAGGAAATTAAATGTTTAAAAAAAAAGATGAAGAGGGCAACTTATTGCTAGGCAGAGTAAGATAAATTCAGATATGACAGAAGTAACGGTCCAGTACAGTAATAAGTAATTGAAATATTGCATTATGTACAAAGTGAAGAGAAAGAAGGTATTTGGAGGAAACTAGCTACAGAAGGTTAAGGTAAACTCCATTAAAGGAGGGATGCAAAGAAAAAATCCACAGTTCTGGCCCTTTAGGCAGGGAATTCAATGTCGGAAACATCCTAGGGATATGGACTACGAATTTTAGATAAATAAAATATAATAAAGTGTGAGAATATATTCTTAATTTATTCCTAAAAATTACAATCCTTTCCTTATTCATCGTTATGCTCTTTGATTAGATCACGGCCGACTTGATGCGTCGCTCTAGTTAGCGCAACGAGAGATCTAGTTGGCCGTGATTAGATTGGCAGTTTACCTTTTCCTACCACTAATAGCGCTAATGTGAGCCAATGCATTGTTTCACTTAAGCGCCACTAATAGCGCTAATGTGAGTCGATGCAGAGCCTCACTTAAGCCCTAATAACTACATTCGGTGTGGACATTTTTCAAAAAATCAATAATCCCCTGAGGGTATTGAACCAAGGAAACCATTATAGAAAGAATTATGTAAATAAGTCGATTTGACTAGGCTTTGAATCAAAAAGAATACGAATAAAGAAACAAACGATTTTAGGCTGTTCTTCCGAAACTGCAGCTAGATCGGAAGTGATTGTTTTCGTTAGATAGAGCTGTCCAAGACTCACAGTTTGAAACCTCCCCGGATCTTTAGCCTTTCAACTTTCGGCACAAATGAGGAAATAGCTTTACGTTTTATGGGGTCCCTACTTTGTTTACTGAGAAATGTTTTCAATATTAAAATGTTCAAGTTCCTGACAGAAGATGAAGAGTTAAGGAGGGTTGAAATGTGGAGGAGAAGAGAGGCGGGCGTACGGACTTAAGGTACAGCCCCTGAATTTGCCTGGTCTGAAAATTATATACCACGGAAAATCATCTTCAGGGCTGCCGGCATTGGAGTTCGAAGCCAGTATCTCCCAAACGCAAGCTCGTAGCTGTGCGACCCTACCTGCACTCGATATAAACCACGACGAGCATGTATGGGACTGACTGTTGAAACGGCATGGGTCAGAATCTCTCCATAGGTGATTCACTTATGGCATCTATGTCACGACGGGCTGCTGTACTTGGCGGACCTAGAGGAGAGCCTACTCGATAGTACACCCCTACCCCATGACTTTTAGCACGCACACATTGAGATCACTTCAAGAGTCCAACTGCTTGACTCAATCGTCAACGTGACGGTGTTTGATTCAGAGGGCACCGGGTTCGATTCCCGGCGGTATCGGGGATTTTAACCATTTCTGATTAATTGGTCGAGAACGAGGGCTGAGTGTCTGTGTCCGTTTTGGTACACATCTGCATTTACATGCAGCACATCAAACTACAAAACATGAATTAGTGGACACATCTCTCCACATATGAACAGCATCACGAAAGACATTCAGCCGTAAAACTGGGTTAAATTCACACAAATTACTGACGGCTGGTAATAGACAGAAAGTCAGGTAGGAAGAGCAGTCCGCTTGAAGTTCTGAGTGTAATATTGACAACAGCCCGTGTGGATACACTCTGAAGTGAAGGGCTCTTGTTGCCTGCAAGCGAACGTCTTTATGTTCGAGTGCTTTTGTCACACGATTCTCACATTAGCATCCTCAGATCGCTTCATTTTGTCCGCTGTAATGGGAAACCTAAGTCCTACACGATTACCGTTTCACGCTCTAATGAATAATATTAAGTTGCATTGGAAGAGCCAACCATGGATGGCGCCACAGTAATGTTTGTTTTAATCCACGTTCCAAGTGAAATACAACAACATTTACCAACCAGCACTAGCGCATTGCATGCTGGCGCCTTGTCTCACAGACCCATGAATTCTCTTAAAGTAATATTCTAAATTGTAACCAATACACAGTTTGAATTATTTTAGTCCTTTAAATGACGATCAGTCGTATGAGAAGGAGAGGGAGGAAAGGAAAACTCGAATAGCTACCCGAGGCTAAACATTTTCACGGCTCATCCACGCAAGTCCACTTCTCCTAAGAACAGACGAGACGATCTGTTCCAAAACTGGCTACGTGATATTTTGTAAATTTTTCAGGAAATGGAAAAAAGTCTCGTTTTGAAACCATTTCAGATGAAAAGGAGATATTTTATATTTAACTCCTTTAAGACAGTTTTGACGTAACAATATAGCAAGATTTGGAATGACACCCAGTTTTCATTCGTAAATCTAACTGCTTACATCGACATATGGAACGAAGATGTAGTTCAGAATGGTGCAGTGAATAACGTACCATCCAATAGCAGCAACATCTCAATATCGCAAAATTTTGCACATGGCCAGTTTTGGAATGGAGCGCCTTAGAGAGAGAGAGAGAGAGAGAGAAACTGATTGATTGATTGATTGATTGATTGATTGATTGATTGATTGATTGATTGATTGATTGATTGATTGATTGATTGATTGATTGATTGATTGATTGATTGATTGATTGATTGATTGATTGATTGATTGATTGATTGATTGATTACTTAAGCATTGCATACCCAGCGCTATAAATGCCCATTTCATATGCATAATTATAGGTGAAATTGTAATTCTAGGCATTGCTGCTGTTAAATGTGTAATGGCAGTGTATATTACAGAAGAATGAAATACTGACGCCTGACATTTACAATTATTTGGTAATAATTGACATACTGTACTAAAAGTACAAATAACAAAATGCGGAATGATTCTTTCAAATGCAATCGCTCTAAGCTTGAAATGCTATACTACCGGGCGAGTTGGCCGTGCGCGTAGAGGCGCGCGGCTGTGAGCTTGCATCCGGGAGATAGTAGGTTCGAATCCCACTATCGGCAGCCCTGAAAATGGTTTTCCGTGGTTTCCCATTTTCACACCAGGCAAATGCTGGGGCTGTACCTTAATTAAGGCCACGGCCGCTTCCTTACAACTCCTAGGCCTTTCCTATCCCATCGTCGCCATAAGACCTATCTGTGTCGGTGCGACGTAAAGCCCCTAGCAAAAAAAAAAAAATGCTATACTGAACATGCTATTCATACACTATTTGGAAAATTGATACCCGATATCTGAAAATTCAACATGACATACAAGGGAAGGGTGCGTAGCGGGGAATCGCCGATCTTACGTAAATTTAGCAGACACGTTAAATGGCCAAAATACTTCTTTCGGAAGCGTTGAATTTAGTATGTTTGATTTAGAGCGCTCGGCTTGGGGTCTCTCGTCGAGAAGCCGCTACTCGATACCCCACCCGCAACAGCTGACTGAGTCCACCTAGAGTCGTTGTATGGAACAAGTGTTCAACATAGGCTACGTTATCTTCGCGTTCGAAGATATCTCTCTAGGGTCGAAAGGTGTGTATGGTAAGACGGTGCGGAGCAATATGTTTTCCCATGAAATGATGCAAATGAACGAAATCCGTAAATATGGTGTATACAAGTGAAGGAATTGTTTAAAGCCGTATTCAAACAAAATACACCGTAGCGTGAAGTTGCGCTCATTCTGGACTCGTTTTCTGGAATCTGTGCAAAATGAAGGTACTGTACAGCTGATGATGACTCCCGCCATTGCCATAGTTTACCGTCAACCAATAGATGCAAACGGGTTTAGAGTATGGAAAAGCTTTTAAGGTAGATTATCTGACATTGTTCGACTATTGAATTTGGATATCGTTTCGGTGCAGAGAAACACGACCTTGAAAATTCAATCTCTGACATGCTACCAACTGCTGTCCTCTTGCTTTGCCCGATGTGGCAATACGCCTCATACTGAAGCCAGTACTTGTCAAAAGAACCCGGGAGCCTTTGACCACCTTGTGCAATATAGTTTTGACAGCGGTGACAAAATGTTCCGCCTGCCCGTATCCTCGCTTCGTTAGGTGTGGTAGGTGTAGAACCACTTTGTGCTCCAATAGTTCTACCATGAGAATCGTTGTTGCAGAACCTATGAGGAGTAATTGGCTTTCGTACGAAACAAATAATCAATCACTACTGATCTGCATCTAGGGCAGTCGCCCAGGTGACAGATTCCCTATCTGTTGTTTTCCTAGCCTTTTCTTAAATAACAGCAAAGAAATTGGACATTTATTGGACATCTGCCTTAGTACGTTATACCAGTCCCTAACTCCCCTTCCTAAAAACGAATATTTGTCCAACTTGTCCTCTTAAACTCCAGCTTTATCTTCATATTGTAATCTTTCCTACTTTTAAAAACACTACTCAAATATATTCGTCTCCTCATGTCATTCCGCGCCATCTTTCCACTGACAGCTCGGAACACACGACTTAGTCGAGCAGCTCGTCTCCTTTCTGCCAAGTCTTCCTAGCCCAAACTTTGCAACATTTTTATAACGCTACTCTTTTGTCGGAAATCACCAAGAACAAATCGAGATGCTTTTCTTTCGGTTTTTTTTTTTTTTTTTTTTTTTTTTTTTTTACAGTTCCTGAATGAAGTATTCCTGGGGAGGGTCTCACAAACTGGAACCATACTCTAGTTGGGGTCTTACCAGAGACTTATTTTCCCTCTCCTTTACATCCTTACTAGAACCCCTAAACATCCTCATATCCATGTGCAGAGATCTGTACCCTTTATTTACAATTCGATTTTTGTGAAGACCCCAATGAAGATCACCCCATATACTAACACCTAGATACCTACAGTGATCCCCATAAGGAACTTTCAGCCGGGCTGAGTGGCTCAGACGGTTAAGGCGCTGGCCTTCTAACCCCAACTTGGCAGGTTCGATCCTGGCTCAGTCCGGTGGTATTTGAAGGTGCTCAAATACGACAGCCCCGTGTCGGTAGATTTACTGGCACGTAAAAGAACTCCTGCGGGACTAAATTCCGGCACCTCGGCGTCTCCGAAGACCTTAAAAAGTAGTTAGTGGGACGTAAAGCAAATAACATTATTATTATAAGGAACTTTCAACCCATCAACGCAATAATTAAAACTCAGACGACTTTTCCAATTTGTGAAACTCACAACCCGACTTTCAACCCCGTTTATCATCATACCATTGGCTGCTCTCCATCTCACAACATTATCCAGGTCATTTCGGAGTTGCTTACTATCTTGTAACTTAGTTATTACTCTATACTTAATAACATCATCTGATTCCACTTCTTTACTCATATCATTCATATATGTATAAATAAACATAAAGGTCCAATAGTACTGTCTTGAGGAATTCACCCTTAAAATTACATCGTCAGATAAAGCTTTGCCTACTCTAATTCTCTGAGTTATATTTTCTAGAAATATAGCCATCCATTCAGTCACTCGTTTGTCTAGTCCAATTGCACTCTTTTTTGCCAGCAGTCTCCCATAATCCATCCTATCATATGCTTTAGACAGGTCCATCGCGATACAGTCCATTTGACCTCCTGAATCCAAGATATCTGCTGTACCTATATTCGTTTATAGGAAGGGGAGTTACGGATTGGAACAACTTACCAAGGGAGCTGTTCAATAAATATCCAATTTCTTTGAAATCATTGAAGAAAAGGCTAGGAAAACAACAGATAGGGAATTTGCCACCTGCGTGACTGTCTTAAATGCAGATCAGTATTGATTGATTGATTGATTGATTGATTGATTGATTGATTGATTGATTGATTGATTGATTGATTGATTGATTGATTGATTGATTGATTTTACATATATACACCTATTCGCTGGTAGTCAATAAAAATGCAAAGAATAAGGCGACTGTTGCGTTCGTAAAAGAGACCAGAAGAGGGGATCCCAAGGCACGTGAAGGGATCGTACGTTAAGAGCTTCTAGAAAAGGAAATCATGACGTTGCATGGTTAATTGCAGTGTCTCAGACAGGCAGGATGACAAAAAGCGAAAACTTAAAAATCAAGATTAAACAAACACACTGGGGAAACCAAGCATGCTATTGCAAAGAAATAAATAATTATGGAATTCCCATAACCCTTCAAATTTCCTCAAAAATAATTGTCATCTAAAATTCCCCCTGACTCTTCCGACCTACCCTCTGAGGCGATAAAATTTCCGTGAATTTATGGGTAAAACCCCTAAGTTGGCAATACTGCGTATGAGCTAGTCCCACACATATTCTATCGGGGACAGATCTGGGGAGTACCTCAACATGACGCACAGTTCTCAGAGACACGTGCCGTTCTGATGAAAAATGGCAGCACGCCAATCATCACCACTCCTAACGCAGCCGTTTGTGTTGTGGTGTTGTGGGGCTGCTGCCAATCTCCCATGCAGGTGCAGGGTTCAGACGTGGTCGACCGTAACCCGGAAATAGAGTATGCCTTCTCATACAGCCCAAGATCCAGCCACTGTGACATCCGAGTGCCTCATATTGCACCATTCGACCAGCCGGGGAAATGGGGCCCTTTCAAACTCTGTGCGGTGCTGATTACTAGATACCCGCGAAGTTAGTGTCTTGGCGGATATAAACAGTGCGGATAATTTTGCTGAAAATTTGTAAATAATGACGGCTATTGATTTGCAGTCACCTATTACTCTCATTTTTGCTTATTTTTAGGCTACCCTTAACAGTGGTATTGGATAATAGTGTTAAATAAAGAGCCCTGAGAAAATAAAGCCGTAAATCTATATACATAAAATAAGAGTTTTGCCTGTACATTGCTCAGAATATAAAAAGGATGGTATTTCTGTATCAGTCGCGCTCACAGTAAAAAGGAAATGCATTTTTTACTTTTCCGTAATGTCTGTCTGTCTGTCTGTCTGTCTGTCTGTCTGTCTGTCTGTCTGTCTGTCTGTCTGTCTGTCTGTCTGTCTGTCTGTCTGTCTGTACACGCATCCAGATAAAACGGCTGAAGAGAATTTTATGAAAATCGGTATACAAAGTCGAATAATAAGTCGCTACAATCTAGGCTATAAATAATTTTATTCACGCTGACAAATGGTAATTTAGGGGAAGGCCTAAAATTTAATTCTCAAATATTTTTGTTATTAGTGGTCATATCTTAATGAAAATCGGTATACAAAGTCGGGGAATATGTCGCTATAATCCAGGTCATAAATTCTTTTACTCACGCTGAGAAAAACGGTAGCTTAGGGGAAGGCCTACAATGGAATTCTCCAATATTTATGTTATTAGTGGTCCTATCTTAATGAAGATTGGTATGCAAAGTCGGGGAATAAGTCGCTATAATCTAGGCCATTAATAATTTTATTCACGCTGAATGAAATGGTAGTTTAGGGGTAGGCCTAAAAAATAATTCACCGAGCTCGATAGCTGCAGTCGCTTAAGTGCGGCCAGTATCCAGTAATCGGGAGATAGTGGGTTCGAGAGCCACTGTCGGCAGCCCTGAAGATGGTTTCCCGTGGTTTCCCATTTTCACACCAGGCGAATGCTGGGGCTGTACCTTAATTAAGGCCACGGCCGCTTCCGTCCCATTCCTAGGCCTTTCCTATCTAATCGTAGCCATAACACCTATCTGTGTCAGTGCGACGTAAAGCAAATAGCAAGAATAGCAACAAAAAAGAAATCATTCCCAAATAATTATATTATTAGCGGTCGTAACGATAAATACTACTTAACTAAAGTTATATAGTATTATATTTCCGATCATTTATGT
The DNA here is from genome assembly GCF_040414725.1 of Anabrus simplex. Lineage (NCBI taxonomy): Eukaryota > Metazoa > Arthropoda > Insecta > Orthoptera > Tettigoniidae > Anabrus > Anabrus simplex. The sequence goes on from NC_090265.1 coordinate 6,170,896, forward strand.
CTTATGCATTGTTACCATACCGGCTATAATCAGAGAAATTCATGAATTTGGCTTTATGTTACTAAGTCCTTATCAACGCCGAGTCACGAGAAAATGGGTAGACAGTATTGAATGAAAATCGTTATGTGATGTCGGAGAATAAGGAACTACAGTCTACGCTATAAATAATTTTATAAGGCGCCCTAAGATCCCAGAGTCGAAAGAAAACGAAATGTGAAGGCCTACAATATAGAAAGCTTATAAAATTGATCAACAATAACATTACATTGACTATTGTTTGGTGTGATGTGCTTTGTCTTCTGTTGCCTCTCATCTCCGATAAATAGGATTACTGCTGCGTACCGAGTATTTTTTTTTACTTTGCCTTACGTCGCACCGACACAGTTAGGTCTTATGGCGACGATGGGATAGGAAAGGGCTATGAGTGTGAAGGAAGCGGCATTGACCTTATTTAAGGTATAGCCCTTGCATTTGCCTGGTGTGAAAATAGGAATCCACGGAAAAACACATTCAAGGCTGTCGACTGTGGGGTTCGAATCCACTATCTCCCGGATGCAAGCTCACAGCTGCGCGCCCCTAACCACACGGCCAACTCGCCCAGTCATACGAGTGTAACAGTCTGCCTAGTTATTGGCGGGAATTAGCTGGGGAGTTACGTAATTTTCTTCTTGAGCATGTCATTCCTCTGTTTCATAAATTTTCCGATACTACTGGTACGTAACACTCTGGTTCATCATAGCATTCGAGCTATTCTATTCATGCTCTGAGGCACTGACTGGAGTGAGAAGTGTGCATTTTTAACGGAATAATGGCAGAGAAGTGTTCACGGCTGTCTGCGGCCTGTTCATTTCAGCTCTGGAACTTTGGACTGTTGGATCGGCACCGTACTACTGTTCGTTAAAAGTGAGAAAATGTGCAGTTTTTCATTTGATCGAGTGTTTTATGTGATAACATTGATTCTGATCGCTAAATTCCTACTAACGTTTTTGTAATGACCTATGTTGACTTCAGATAGGAAAGCCACAAAGTCAGACTTTCTGAGAATCCCGTAGCGAAGCACGGGTACATCAGCTAGTCCGACCTAAGCCTAACTGGTTCCTGGCTGATTTTCGACAAAAGAGTAGCGTTACAAAAATGTTGCAAAGTTTGGGCTGAGAAGATTTGGGAGAAGAAAGCGAGGTGCTCGATTAAGTGGTATGTTCCGAGCTGTCAGTGGAGAGATGGCGTGGAATGACATCAGTAGACGAATATGTTTGAGTGATGTCTTTAAAAGTAGGAAAGATCACAATATGAAAATAAATCTGGAATTTAAGAGGACAAATTGGGGCAAATATTCGTTTATAGGTAGGGGAGTTAGCCATTATAATAACTTACCAAGGGAGATGTTCAATAAATTTCCAATTTATTTGCAGTTTCTTTAACGAAAGGCTAGGAAACAACAGATAGGGAATCTGCCACCTAGGTGACTGTCCTAATTGCAGATCAGTAGTGACTGATTGAACAAATGTCAATTGTCGGTAGTTGTCGCAAGAGAAAATCCCCCAGGTGCCAGGTCTATTGCATTATGTTAACAGATCTATCCGTTTCAATACCTTGGGTGTATTTTCCTGTAGTTAAATATTTATTATATCCACGGATTAAGATATCCGGATGCGAATTCGCGAATTCGGAACGGATTAAAATGAAAATCCACGGCCTGTTTCCAGACATTTGATGCATCAGGAATGGAATGATAGATGGAGCTCCATCTAGCGGCGAGGATAGCAACTGTGCCGGCTGCCAAAGCCTGTATGCGGATGCCCAGGGCTCAGCTGATAACGCTGTTTGACACCGGTACATGGCTTCTTCGTGTCCTTCTCAGTGATCACTCAACATCTCACGCTGTTCACGCCCCTTATATACCCAAACTGGCCTAGTAACAACACTAAACACGAACGGCACTAAGGTCCCAGGGGCTCTGAACTTTGGAGCGTCCGTTCGTGACCACGGGGCCCTTAGCTGAGTCCTGGTATTGCTTCCACTTACATGTGCCAGGATCCTCACTTTCATCTATCCTATCCAGCCTCCCTTGGTCAACTCTTGTTCTTTTCCCAGCCCAACGGTATTAGAATGCTCGAGGTCTAAGGAGTCTTTCATTTTCACGCCCTTTGTGGCCCTTGTCTTTCTTTGGCCGATACTTTCATTTTTTGAAGTGTCGGATCCCTCCCATTCTTTCCTCTGATTAGGGTTATGTGGAGGACGGTTGCGTAGTAGTATTTCGTCTTAAAACTGTAATCACCAACACCACCACCACCACCACCGACGAACACTAAAGCACTCTCGCGGCCATTCTACACGTCACACAGAATTGCAACTCTAAGCGTTTACATACCCGCCGATGGTTTGTACGAAGTAACATTGGTGTCCGGCCACTTGTTCTGGGTGCTTCAGTTGTTTTGTCATGCAGTGTATTCATTAGATATTAATATTTATGTTTCAATTAAAGAAGGATAATTTGAAGTGTTCAAGGGGAGAGGCCTGAACCCTGTAACTCTCTCCTTCCTTGCTCATACCACTAGTTACATCTACTAGAATGTGAGTACAGCGTAAAGCAAAGACTTGCATTCAGGTGCAAGAAACAGCAGCAGTGAGATAATCGCCTATTGCGATGTCTTTTATCTTTTGAGAAACGAGGCGAAGCGCGCTCTGACGTTTTAGCTCGCAGTAAAATGTGTTCATCCCATTTCTCCTTCTAAAGATTTTGTTATAAAGCAATGTGCGTCTCGTACCTCGTTAAGTGCACAAAAAACGTTCCTACTATGACTGCAGAATTTAAAGGGAAGAGTGAATGGGGACCGCAAGTGAAAAAAACGTGTGTCAGGCCCAGAATAAAGGAGTGTTAAACTCGAGACGGAAGAGAGAGGCTTGGAGTCCAATGAAATTGTGATATAGAAGAAAGGGCCTCAAAAAAGTAGCAAATACACGTACGGGAGATTGAAACATGTGAAGGGAGCCCGTTTCTTCTCACGCCGGGGGATGACGGATATGACCAGTCCCTTTTAAAGTGATTGTGTTCTCGGCGCGAGCCGTTAAAAAGATTTGACAGTGAAGAATACGGCTGGGTGAGCATCACGTCAGCTCAAGATTGCTTTAAATACAAAGTATACAAGAAGAAGAGTAGAAAATAATTTGCAAATGATCCATAAACACATGTCATTACAAAATGCAAATGTAACTTAACCTGTCAAGCACACAAATTCAATTTTATAAGTAAAATTGTAAGGGGTCTGCTGCCTGTAATTCCATTAATTTGGCCATATTTTGGTATACTTATCCGTTCTAGGTCAGCTCAAGAGTGTATCAATAGTTTTTGGCTTTTATGTTTGTTTGTTTGTTTGTTTGTTTGTTTGTTTGTTTGTTTGTTTGCTTGTTTGTTTATTTGTTCTACCATCACGGATAAATTCTTCCATGAGCAGGTTTTGATATGCATATAATTTAAAAATCACTGAATAAACTGGGGTTTATAGGAATACCAGACGAGTTTCTTCTATTTCCTCTTACATTATTGTTGGAGTCTATCCGCCCAGGAACAGGTTTCGATATGCGTATCATGTAAAATTACTGATGATACTAGGGATTTATAGAAAGACTAGACAAGTTTCTTCAACTAGACTAGTTGAGATTTATTTTCTATATTCTCTTCGATTATAGATTATATCTCAACCAAACCTCATATTTAGAGTCTACTCATCTAGGACCAGGTTTAAATGTGCAAATACTTTCAAATCAGCGAATACACTGGGGTTTATTGGAAGACCAGGCTATATGTTACTTCCCATCGTTTATGCAATATACGTATTTATCCTACGACGGATAAGTTGGATGTTTATTTCCAGGCCCTTTGGACACTTGGTGTATGTCACTTCAAGGTGGGTTAACGGGAAGTACTGAAGAGGCATATTACTCCTTTCGACAGAACTGACAATAAGGGGGAGATCAGCAAGAGTCTTGAGACACAGCGCCACCCCGGTAGTCAGACAAATGTAACTGAGAAGTAGGGAGAATTCCGCACAAGTTCAAACCAGGAACTGTACCGTACGTTGTCCATCTTTATCGTACTTCACGTCACAGCCACTTGCCTTCGGGGAAAGCTGCCGTGTTAATGAGGTTTGTAACATCCCATGAAGTCCTGAAGGAAGTATGTTTATCCGTTGCAAATTCCCGTGCGAAGAACGGGTACAAATGCTAGTATAATATATAAAAACAATAACATACAATACCTGTAAAAAATACGCACTATTAAAAATTCACTCTTTTGAACTTGTGTGTTTGACGGACTGAAAAGCTTTTAGGTTAGATTTTAGTGACGCAAGGGTTTTATTACAACGTGCTTTGCACAGACAGGTCTTATGGGACGGTGGGATAGGAAAGGGATACGAGTGGGAAGGGAACGGCCGTGGCCTTAACCCGGGAGTAGTGCAGTGGGTTCGTTTGTGACCTGGCGCAAATTTGTTTGGTTCGATTGCGCTTATTTTTCAACTTAGAGACCTCGGCTGCCTCATACCTCTCTCCACATTTCTTGCCTTCTCTGTGATGTCAGGGACAGTTTAGTGAAGGGTTATCATTCTTAAAAGGAGGGCTTATTGTCAAGTGGTGCAATAAGGCGCCACCAGTCCGCTACACCAGCAACAGTACGCAGTGGTTTACTTGTGTAATCGTGTAGTACCTTATCGCTAAAATGAGCAATGAAAGAGGAAGAAGTTTTAGGGAGGATGGTGATGAATTAGTAGTAAACTCTAACAGTGATATGGGACAGAACGCTAATGAAGAAGTAGTCAGTTTCAGTGATGATGATCTACCACTTTCGCAAGGATTTTGGACCATAACAGGGGAGGATGGCGTTACAAAATGTACAAAATTTCATCCTCCTGAAAGCTCACGTACTAGAAGGTAAAACATGGTCATTCATTTACCACGAGTCAAACTCGAAGCAAGAAGTCCATCATCGCCTGAAGAAGCTTGGAATATTTTTTCACGAATGATAATATGTTCCTACTCACCGGAAACTGTAAACACGTGGAAAATGAAAGAGTCGGAAAGTTATACTCGCAAACGAATTACTTATCACGATATGGATTGTCACGGAGAGGATGATTATTTCCAGCGCTGCAATTAATTTTGAAGGACCCTTCCCCACCATCCAGCGATACATTGTAAGACTCTAAGCCTGTCAGCTGAATTCGGGAAGATAAGGTGTTTAATAAACGTTATTCCTGTCCATGACAAGCTTTACCCTTGTGACATTTATATGCTGTGAAGCCAATTAGTATTAGATATATACAATTATTTTTGATAAAATATCAATATACTGAGTTAGTAAATATACAACATCAATATTTTATTTTAGGAAAGGCCTAGGAATGGGAAAGAAGCGGCCTTGGCGTTAATTAAGGCACAGCCCCAGCATTTACCTGTTGTGAAAATGGGAAACCACGGAAAACCATCTTCAGGGCTGCCGACAGTGGGGTTCGGACCCAATATCTCCCGATTACTTGACACTGCCCGCAGTTAAGCGACTGCAGCTCTTGAGCTCGGTAACGACATGTTTGGTTCGCTTGATGCAGGTCTTGTTTATTTGACTCCAATGAGCGACCTGCGTGTCTGGGAGTGATATAATTATGATAATGAGGTGCGGAAAGAATGAGAGTAGGTGCCGCAACATAGCCTACACTCCTAGAATAAGAACAAGGCTTGAAGTTCCTCATCCGACGGACGAATCACCATCAACAGCGTCTCATGTTCTCACTACATATGAAAACAGCGGAGGCGTTTCGAACTGAATCCAGGATATGGGCACGCAGCCTGGTGATTATAAATAATACAAAATCACCTATTAAGAAAGACAAGCTCACGTGCATGGCGTTCGTAGACCTAGAAAAGGCATTCGATAATGTTGATTGGTCCAAGATGTTTGACATTCTGAACGTGATCGGGATCAGGTACCGGGAAAGGAGAATTGCACACAAAAATCACTCCACAGTGATAACAATCGAGGCTTTGAAAAAGAGGCAGCAATCCAGAAAGGAGTGAGGCAAGGCTGCTGTTTGCCCGCTCTCCTTTCCAATGTTTACATAAAACAGGCAATGATGGAATCAAAAAGAAATTTGGAAAGGATATCAAAGTCCAAGGAGAGGAAATCAAAACCCTGAGATTTGCCGATGATATTGTTATTTTATCTGACTCTGCAAAAGATCTGGAGAAATTGCTGAATGGTATGAACATAGTCTTGGGGAAGGAATACAAGATGAAACGAAATAAGCACTAAACAAAAGTAATAGAGTGCGGTCGAACAAGGACAGGTGATGCAAGATATATTAGATTAGGAAATGAAGTCTTAAAGGAAGTAGATGAATATTGTTACTTGGTTAGTAAAATAACTAATGATTGTAGAAGTAAGGAGGAGGACATAAAATGCAGAACAGCACAAGCAAGGAAGAGCTTTGTTAAGTAAAGAAAGTTGCTCACTTCGAACATTGATGTGTGAATTAGGAAGATGTTTTTGAAGACTTTTGTGTGGAGCTTGGCATTGTATGGATGTGAAACATGGACGATAACTAGCTCAGAAAGAAAGAGAATAGAAGCTTTTTAAATGCAGTGTTACAAAAGAATGCTGAAGGTGATTATGGGTAGATAGAATCACGAATGAAGACATAATCAATTGAATTGGTGAGACGAAATCGACTTGGCAAATTTTGGCCAGAAGAACAGATAGAATGATAGGACACATCTTAAGACACCCAGGACTTTTGCAGTTGGTTTTTGAGGGAACTGTATGTGGTAATCCTCTCTAAAGAAGGAGAGAAACAAGGAAATGCCATTTGGTCCTTGTTTCAATGACGGTGAAATCCTGACATTCACCTCCCCGCGGTAGAGAGGGGGCAATGACTGCATATAAAAATATTTTGTATGCAGGCGGCTAACGAATCAAGGGACCGATTATCTCCCGGTATTAGGAGATCCCCTATACCAAGTGACAACAGTCTCTTTGAGAGTGGATGAGCGGGCACTCTATTGTCCTGGGGACAAGAAATTGTTCCCAAAGGCGGAGGAAGCAGTTTGGTGAACGGCATTAGGATACAGAAGGCAACGGGAAACCACTGCATTAAAGCTCCTGAGAGATATTAAAATAAATCCACATGGCATGGCTGCAACGTCAAGATCGGAGCTGATCGTGTGGATCGTCTACCTCCGTTTGGAGACGACGGCTTAAGAAGAAGAAGAAGAAATATCTGGTAATAACGGTAGGGGTAGACCATGGTACGAATATGACAAGCATAATATAGCAGATATAGGATGTAGTATTTGAGTACAAATGAAATTGTTAGCACAGCATAGGGTGGCATGGTGGGCTGTATCAAACCGGTCTGTGGACTGATGGCTCAAACAACAATAACAACAACTATCCTGGCCTGCCCGCCAACATATTGGAAAAGACCAGATTTCATTTGAAGAATGAGATAGAGCTGCATACCTTACCTTCCATGAGATAGGAGGAAACTTTTAAGATCAACAGGAGAACGAGTTCGTCTGTTTCGTGGACTTTCCAGCTCCAGGCTCGTGTTCACCAACGTGAGTAACTTCTGCTGTTATCTTAGATTTCGAAAACTTGGGTAATTTCATTATCTCGGATATTGCTCACTTCTGTATTCACCACAGGATTTATTATCTCGGTATATCAACTTTAATTTTCATTTTAATCTGTAATTTAACCCTAAAAATTTCGTACTGATGCAAGGAAAACAAATGACTACGTGCCGCCGCCACTATTATAATGTAAAAGAGTTTTGATTTCATTCGGGGTGTGCAAATAATCTATCTATACTAATATACACTTAAGAAAATGGAAATTGCAACACCATGAAGGCATTGGTCGTTTGTGTTTGTAGGTATGTAAACGAACAAAGTTTCAGACCCATTGGATTGTTGCTACAGGTGTCCCCTCGTGATTGGTCCCGGAGGAATCAACCCCAGTATTCAGACCCTGGTGTCGCGTAGTTAACTTGCAGTCAGTGCAGTGAAGTGTTCCCTGTCAAACATGCCTCGACGACAGAGAAGAGCACGCTATCAACAACTGTCGCCGTTGGATAATTGGGCTGTGTGAGGTTGGATTATCGCTAAGGACTGTCGCTGCACGTGTTGGCCGACAGGCATCTACGGTACTACGTGTATGGCAGCAGTGGTCAAATGAAGGTACCCACACTCGTAGACCTGGCACAGGCCCAGCGCGACAGACAACTCTGAGAGAAGATCGCCGCATCATTCGGATGGCCCGGATGGAACCCCATGCAACAGCAGCGCAAATTCGAGCAGCTGTGGCACCCCACTTACACAACAAACAGTTGGTAATCGCCTGCTTGCAGCTGGCTTACGAGCCCGAGTCCCTGCAGAAGGTGTTCCATTGACCCCACAACAGCGACGTGTAAGGCTGGCCTGGTGCCTAGAAAGATCAACGTTAGTCGACGAATGGCATAGGGTCGTCTTTAGTGATGAATTGCGCTTCTGTCTTGCCCGCAGTGATCGCCGGAATCGTGTGCGCCGACGTACCGGGGATAGGGGCCGCCCAGATCGTATTGTCGAGAGGGACACAGGGCCAACACCAAGCATTATGGTCTGGGGAGCTATTGGCGTTAATGTGAAATCACAATTAGTGCTTGTTGAGGGCCCTATGACTGTTCGACAGTACGTTGATAGGGTACTCTATCCAGTGGTTGTCTCTATGATGGCGAACATTGCTAATGGGATGTTTCAGCAGGACAATTCCCGGGTTCACACTGCACGCATCTCCAGAGAAGCTCTCCACGACAACACAACCTTAGAATGGCCCGCCAGATCCCCGGACCTCAGTCCTATTGAGCATGTGTGGGACATGATGGGTCGACAACTGGCCAACCGTCCTCAGCCACCCACAACTCTGGAACAACTGGCCCGTGCAGTGCAGCAAGTATGGGCCACAATTCTTCAGGAAGCGATGTGAATCTATGCCTTGACGAATTCATCAATGTATTGCAGCTCGTGGTGGGCAAATCCTGTATTGATTGTCGTCCAAACTTGCGGTCAGAGAGACCTGAAAGTGTAATCATCGAATCACAACCAAACACTCGTCCTGCATGTTCAATTGTAGCAATCTCGCACCACTCCTTCTGGGTGTTGCAATTTCCATTTTCTTCAGTGTATAAAGATGTAAACTATGTATGCAATGGCTAATCTCAGGAACTGGTAGACCGATGATAAAAGTTATTTTACTAATGCAAATATACATTAACCTTGAGGGACATGGGCTGTATTATATTTTCAAAGCAATTCGAGGAGGGGGGGACGTTGCTACGTGCTTTACGTCGCACCGACACAGATTAGGCCTTATGGGTCGATGGGACTGGGAAGGGCTAGAAGTGAGAAGGAAGCGGCCGTGGCCTTAATTAAGGTACAGCCCCAGCATTTGCCTGGTGTGAAAATGGGAAACCAAGGAAAACCATTTTCAGGACTGCCGACAGTGGGGTTCGAACCTACTATATCCCGAATACTGGATACTGGCCTAACTTAAGCGACTACAGCTATCGAGCTCAGTGAGGGGGGACGGGGTAGATACAAAAATAATAGGCTAATATAGGCGAAATATCGAATTTGTTGTACAAAGCTCATTTTAAGCCCCTTGCGACAAAGAACGAAACTCGGAGAGCCCTACGGGCCCGAAAACCAATTTTTAAGGCCCTAAAACCAACCGTTATGGACATATTGGCACCACACTACTCCTGCTCGAGTAATCGGATAAAGAAGTGAACTGCCGTTAACCATGGCAACGTCAGCTCCAGGATTCTACAGCAGTTATGCGTGTACGTTTGGGCATAGCTGCCGACCAAAATTGATGCACATAATGACTTACCACCTGAAAAAAAAATGCTGTTGTGTAACACAGTATAGGACTCCTTAGGGCAGGGATGGAAAAGGGGTGAAATATAAAATTAATCGTATATAAAATAACATTTCCTAACTGACTGACTGACTGACTGACTGACTGACTGACTGACTGATTCATTATTGCCGAGCCAGAACTACTGGACATAAAGAAATTAAATTTTGAGGATACATTTATATTACAATGTAGGCTAGGTGTTCACTAATGAAGGATTTGCGGATATTCCGTCACTGAGTGTGAAAAAGGAGGTGCTTTTTTAAAATGCAAAAACTTAACAGTTTAAAGACGTGAACATTTGCATATATATATCTCCTTTAAAAATAAAGAAATATTTTTTTTGGAAAATCCACTTATGGAGCTTTGGGGGGGGGGGGGTTGTAACGTAGGTGAAATTGGGTTGAATCCTTTTCATGATGATACTTTTATGTCAAAAACTGAAGAAGTTGCAAACGTGAAAATTCGTATTTGGAATCTCATTCAAAAACAAACACGTATTATTGTTTTACCGAAAATCCATTTAAAGGGGGTAAAAATAGTGAAAAATAGGTTGAATTTTTAAAATGACTATATCTACAGTATATCTCAAAACCGTAACATGCTCCACACATGGAAATTTGTATTTGGGATCTACCAAAAAGTAAAGAAACAAGTTTCTTGTTTTTTCGGAAAATCCACTTAAGGGATGAAAAAGACCAAACAGGGGGTAGAAATGTTTTTATGAGGATAACTTTATATCAAAACTGAGTATTTTACAGACGTAAGTTTTTCCGGTAAGTCCACTAAACGGGGGTGGAAAGACTTGAAGAAGGAGTTAAATGCATTTTATGAAGATATATTATATCAGAAACGGAATATATTAGAAACGTGAATATTTGTATTTGGAATCTCCTTTAAAAGTTAAAAAGATCGGAAAATCAACTTAAGAGCGTAAAAGAATTGAAAAGTTGGGTGATTTTTAAAATGAGCATGTCTACAATATTTCCCAAAAATGTAACATGTTACAGACATGAAAACTACTAAATCCACGCTACTGAGCAGACACGAAGAGGGAAGCCTAATATGACTTTCCAAGAAAATGAACTATTTTATTTGGTAAATGCAAACTCGTGCCCTCATCCTCAGTTAGTGCAGCTGACTAGACCTCCTGCCATTCTTAAGTTTCTGGCAGTAAGGGAATCGAACGCGAGCCCTCGAAGATGATAGCTAATAACACTAACCGTTACGCTACGGATAGGGGAATTCCTCAAGGCAGTATTATTGGACACTTCCGTTTTCTTACGTACATCAATGATATGTGTAAAGAAGTTGATTCAGAGGTAAGGCTTTTTGCGAATGATGTTATTCTCTATAGAGTAATAAATACGTTACAAGATTGTGACCAACTGCAAAATGACCTCGATAACGTTGTGAGATGGTATGATGATGAGCGGGGTTAAAAGTCAGGTTGTGAGCATCACTAATAGGAAAAGTCCTCTGAGTTTTAATTACTGCGTTGATGGGGTGAAGGATCCTTGCGGGAACGATTGTAAGTACCTACGTGTTAATATAAGGAAATATCTTCATAGGGGGTATTCACATAAATGGGATTGTAAGTACAGAGTACAGATCTCTGCACATGATTATGAGGGTGTTTAGGGGTTGTAGTAAGGATGTAAACGACCCCAACTAGAGTATCGTTCCAGTGTATGGGACACTCACCAGGAATACTTGAACTGGAAAAATATCCAAAGAAAAGCAGCTCGATTTGTTCTGTGTGATTTCTGGCAAAACAGTATCTTTACAGAAATGTTGCAAAGTTTGGGCTGAGAAGACTTGGGAGAAACGAGACGAGCTGCTCGACTAATTGGCATGTTCCGAACTGTCAGTGGAGAGGTGGTGTGGAACGACATTCCTAGAAGAATACGTTTGAGTGGCGTCTTTAAAAGTAGGAAAGATCACAATATGAAGATGAAGTTTGAAATTCAAGAGGTCAAATTGGAGCAAATATTCGTTTATAGGAAGGGGAGTTAGGGATTGGAATAATTTAGCAAGGGAAATGTTCAATAAATTTCCAATTTCTTTGCAATTATTTAAGAAAAGACTGGGAAAACTACAGATAGGGAATTTGCCAGCTGAGCGACTGCCCTAAATGGATATCAGTATTGATTGATTGATTGATTGATTGATTGATTGATTGATTGATTGATTGATTGATTGATTAATTGATTGATTGATTGATTGATTGATTGATTGATTGATTGATTGATTGATTGATTGATTGATTGATTGATTGATTGATTGATTGATTGATTGATTGATTGATTGATTGATTGATTGATTGATTGATTGATTGATTGATTGATTGATCGGGCTTTCAAATTTGGTGACAACAATTATTAAGATAATCGACAATTAAAAAATCAATTATAGCCTACACAATGTATGTTTTACTCTTACATAAGGCAGTATTCCGTAATTCTTGATTAAAATGTCATCCAGTCGTATACCACACAAGATAAAAGCTATAATCGAGAATTCATTCTAGGCCTACCTTACGGTTGGGAATTCCAGGTTATGTTCAATAATGGATAATATCGACGATGTCGAAGCTCTGGTTCAGTGGTATTCAAAATTTTTGGTTGGCGTACACACAAAATCCAATTGTTTTATCATCGTACCCCCAAGGTACGAGTATATTGCGATTATACCAGAAATATCAAATGGTTGTTGTTGTATGTCAAATAAACTCTAAGCATTTTCCGCAGTTCATTCCACTTAAGCACGGCCCTGCAGGCCTGAAGGAGTTGTGGCCCTTCCTGACAGCGCTGAAACACATTGTACACATGTCATCGCTAGGCAAATGATAACTCGTAATTCCTTTAAAGAGAACTTTACAGAAGCAGCTCAAAACTGAACGGTATCCAATGGCCTGCTATTTTCAATGCTTAATGATAGCCCATTTTTTCGACTTTTGCAGTATTCTGTACCCTTCTGAGGCAACGGAGCAAGCCTTCGAAAGGTAGATGTAGAAAAGTTGTTTTATCGTGAGTTTCCATTACCTAGCAACGATATACATACGAGTATTATTATGTATGCAACAATTACTATCATGCGATGCACACTAACTAAAACCATGTTGAAGTGAATTAGTGGATTTCGAAAAAATATATTTAAAAAGAGTAATGCAGCATAAGTAAGCGATTTTGCATGCCTAGTCAATTAATTGTCCAGAAATGGGATCCTGAGTAGCGGTAGACAAAGCCATTAAATCAAAGCAAGATTTTATTTAAAAAATGAGCAGGCTTACCGAAAAGAGTAACTGTTAGAAGCTACGATACCCTATAACCATGTGCAGAGAACTGTAGCATTTATTTACAATCCTATTTATCTGATCACCCCAATGAAGATATTTCCTTATATTAATACCTAGCTACTTACAATGATCCCCATAATGAATTTTCAACCCATCAGGACAGTAATTAAATCTTAGAGGGACTTTTCTTATTCGTAAAACTCACAACCCGTCTTTTAACCCCGTTTATCATCATACCATTGCCTGCTGTCCATTTCACAACATTGTCGAGGTCATTTTGCATTTTCTCCCAATCTTGTAACTTATTTTTACTCTGTACTGAATAACATAATCTGCAAAAAGCTTTATCTACGATTCCTTATATATATATATATATATATGTATATATATATATATATATATATAAGAAAACATAAAAGTCTTTCTTTCTTTCTTTCTTTCTTTCTTTCTTTCTTTCTTTCTTTCTTTCTTTCTTTCTTTCTTTCTTTCTTGTGAACCGGCCAAACTTAGGACCACGCCAATACCACTTCACTTCCTTCTAATCATCCCTTCTTCCTTCCTCTTTCTCCACAGTGCCTTCATTCTTTCAGAATGTTGCGCTCTTCTCTCTTCAGTCCATCTTCCCCCTCTGCGGTCTTTCTTTTCTTCAACCAGAACTTTTATGTTGGAAAGTCTTTCCCTGAATTGGTCTCTATCACGACATTCTTCATCTGCAATTGAGTTCTTCGTTCATCTGCTTGGCATATCCCCCCTGGCTCTTCAAGTAGTATATTTTATTAAAAATTTGTTTATTTAACCTTGTTGGATCCATTCTGACCATGTGTCCATAGAATCGCAGCCGTCTTTTCCTTATTGTTGTTTTCAGGTCTTCTGTTCTTTTGTATATCTCCTTATTTGAGCGTAATCTGTAGTTTCCCTCTACCACCCTTGGGCCGTAAATCCTCCTCAATATTCTCCTTTCAATCTTTAGTAGTTTTTCCAGGTTCATTAGTGTTGCTGTTTCCACCCCATACAGAATCACTGGTTTTACCACAGCATCATAATGTCTTAGTTTCGCATTGATGGAAAGATTCTTTTTGTTGTAAATGGCTTTGGTGGCAATGTTTAGCCTTTCCAACTTAAGTCTTCTATTTTCAATGGCCTCTTTATCCATCCCGTTGCTGCTGATAATTTCTCCCAGGTATTTAAACTGCTTTGTGACCTTCACTTCGCCATATTTCGTCTTAATTGTTCTCTTCACATAATTCCTGTCCGTGCTCATCATCTCTGTTTTCGTGAAGGAGATTTTTAAACCTGTTTTCTCGGCTATCTCCTGTAGTTCATTTATCTGTGTTATTGTTTCCTGTTCTGTTTCAGCGAAGAGTGCCAAATCATCAGCAAAGGCCAAACACTTGGGTTTGACATGTTTATTTTTACTACCTATTATAGCACCTGAGTCATTATGTTTCCACAGTGTTTTCATGACCTTATCTAGAACCACGTTGAAGAGTGTTGGGGATAAGCTATCACCCTGTCTCAGACCTGTTTTTATCTGGAAGGGTTTGCTGATCTCTCCTCGAAATTTCACTTTGGATATGGTGTTTGTTAGTGTTAACGTAAGTAAGTTGAGTGTTTTTTGATCGATGCCATATTCTCTCAAAATTTCCTTCAATGTGTCTCTATCTATTGAATCGTATGCTTTTTGAAAGTCAACGAAAGAGATGAAGATGTTCTTTGGCCGCGCATTGTAATATTTGATTATCATTTTTAGACTCAAGAAATGGTCCTGACAAGAGCGCCCTCTCCTGAAGCCACCCTGATATTCTCCCAACTTGTGGTCAATTTGCGGTGTCAGTCTGTTCAATAGGAGTTTAGAAAAAATCTTATACGTGACAGATAAAAGTGATATTCCTCGGTAGTTGTTTACGTCTGTTTTCGGTCCCTTTTTATGTAGCGGGTGTATTAATGCCACGAGCCAGCCTTCTGGTATTTTCTCATCTCTCCAAATATTCCGGAACAGTTCTGTCACTTCAGTGATAAAGGCGTCATTGGCTATCTTCCACAGTTCTGCTATTACTCCATCTTCACCAGATGCTTTGTTGTTCTTTAGGGAGTTTATTACTTCCCTTACTTCTTCCTCATCTGGTGGTTCAGAATCTGGGTTCTGGATTGTGTCCTTCTCAATCTCCAATTTTTCCCGTGGTGATTCACAGTTAAGGGGGTCTTCAAAGTACTTTGCAAGGATCTCACAGTTATCTTTATTGTTGAGGGCAAGAGTTCCGTCCGTTTTCTTGAAATGAAGGCTCGGTGCTATATAGCCTTTGATTCTATATTTAAAGGCCCTATAGAATTATCTGGTATTGTTTTTCTTTAACTTTTCATCCATTTCTGTTACTTCTGCCCTAAGGTGTTCTCTTCTGACTCTTCTCAGTGTTTGGTGGGTTTGTTTCCTTATTTCTCGTGATTTTTCCAAATTTGTCACAGTCTTATTCTCATTTCATGATTTCCATGCCTCAAATCTTTCTTTGATTGCATTTTCACATTCTGCATTCCACCATGCATGCTTGCTTCGACGTTTCGTAGACGCTAATTCAACTACTGGCTCCTGCAGATTTTTTGTCACTTCATTCCAATATTTTGGCACCTGTAGCTTTTTCCTGTACTCTTCCCTCTTTTCTTGGATGAGCAATTCACGGTCAATGTTTGGCACTCTATTGCCACAGATATGTGTTTTTCGTCCGGGTATGAAATTCATCTTTATCTGCGATAAATAATGGTCTGATGTTACATTAACCGCTTTTCTAACTTTGACGTTATGAATTTCCTTGTAATTGTTCTTGGATATCGCTACATGGTCCAGTTGAAATTCGCCTAGCAAGGGGTTTGGTGATACCCATGTTTTCTTTTTGTTGGGGCGTGCTTTGAAATGGGTAGACATGAGTTTGAAGTTGTTCATGTTGCATAAATTGATCAATCTTTCTCCGTTTTTATTCGTCCTGTTGTGTGCCGGATCTGAGATCTATTTTCTAGGAATATAGAAATAGTGTAAATAAGAAACAAAAATAAAGTGAAACTATAGTGCCAGTTTTTGTACAATGCTTTATTCCATAACGATTCGGAACAAATGTACTGCAAACGTAATGAATTAAGTACAAAGAAATAAATATGATGAGGATGAAATGTATAACATTTCCACTGCCACTGAAGGGAAGCCCGAGGAGTGAGAAAGAAGTTGGCTAAATAATTTTTCACTTCATCAGGAGTATCCCGAGCATGTAGTTCACTCTCCCGCTGTGGTATTTCGGTAAGGATGGTGTGAGTTTCAGATTTGTCGAATCGTTGTGTGGTATACGGCAGAGCTTCTATTTTACGCATCAAGTTGTAAAGAATGACAACGGAGTTTATGATATCAATCACCCATCCCGCAGTTGGCCAACGAATAACAGTATTCAAAATAATATTTAGAAACAGATATTTTTACGACTATATCATGTGACCGCTACTCGAAATTGCGTGGACCGTGTGTAGAGAACGGGCAACTTGGGTAGCCTAGTCACCCAGTCTCCTGCCATCCAGGCGCTCGCACTCGCTGGACGGGCGGAGTAACAACACGCAAGTACAAGAAAATGAGGACCATCGAGGGCCTTTGGGGCCTCGCGGACACACCAGCCAAGGTCAAATACACCGCGGAGCTCAGAGAGGTTCGGTTCCAAACATTTTTACTAAAACAGTAAAATCGTCTTCTTCTCTAAGACAGTCAATCACATCAATTAACATTCTATTATTATAATTGTACCGGGAAGTACACTTCAAAAGAAGTGCCTTAAGGAACACTATCTATCCATAAAGTTGGGACATTGTACAGAAGATGTCACTACGGAATAACTGAGTAATATCTTATTTTAAAATTCCCTAAACTGATTGGATTTATTTGCTTTGTTTGCTGTACATCAAGAAGTTTGAACTTTTCTCCGTAGATGTCTGTACAGAAAACTGAGGTCATGCTCTCTGGTGCAAGGTGGGAGAATGAGTGATTTAAAGAAGTTTTATGTTTATAGGTTTTCTCATCTAAATTAACCTTCATTTATTTTGGTACTTCAAGGTTTGCAACTCTTCCTTCTCATCCCGCCAGCTTTTGAATCTGGTCAATAACAAATTTTCTGTATTTATTTTTGAGCCAATCATAGGCCTCTTGTAGGTTTTAGGTTTAACCAATAAAATGATAGGATGTGTCCGGATGTATTTCAGAGCCTTCTCGAACCCTCCTGTTCGGTATATAAGCTGCGGATTTTTCATGCTACCTTGCCTTATTGATTGTCGAATTTCTGAGTGTGTGTATTAAGAGAGGAGGCGGGGTGCCTCATTGTTCGACAGGCAGGACATCAGTCCAGGTAATGGCCACCAGTTGTCTATCTCTGTAGTTATCTCCGAAAACTTACCCGAGTGGAAGGTTCCAATGTTTAAATATGTAACCATCGGTTTTATAAAATGTAAACTTGTTCTTCTAATGTAAAATTTCATAAAGTCTTAAACGGTAAATCGGAGATAGAGAGTGCGTTACCCTCTCGAGTTCCCCTTCATTTTATCTGGAGGTGACAATGATTTTTAACTGTTTTAGCCCTCCATGCCACCCTGTCACGTGCAAAATTCTTTATTTCTGTATAACTACTATATTCTACCTCTACACTAGTCTGTTTGTCATATTCATGCCTTCATATACCCCTACTGTTCTTACCGCCTACACTTCCCTTGAAAACTAACTCAAAAAGTCCTGGGTGCCTTAAAAGTGCCCTATATCTTCTTCTAGTCAAATTTCGTGAAATCGATCTTCCCCCATAAATTACATTCAGTACCTCATTATTCGTTAATCGATATACCCATCCCACGTTCAATTACCTTTCCGTCTGTGCTAGTTATTGTCACACTCCAGAGGAAAGTCTTCATAGACATCTTTGTAGTTCCTGTATTAATGTTCGAAGTCAAATTTCTTTTCTGAAGAAAGGCATTCCTTGCTTGTGCTAGTCTGCACTTCATGTCCTCTTAACTTCTGTCATCGTACTACCCATTTAAAAACATTCATCTCTTTCCTGTAAGACGCAGGTTCCTAATTTAATATTTCCTTCATCTTCGGAATTCGTTCGACTGCACTCCTTCCTTTTGTTTTGGGTTTATTTATTTTCATCTTGCACCCCATCTCCAAGACTCAGTCAATACTATTCAACAATTTCCCAAGAACTTCCGCATACCATTATAAAATAAAATAAACGGTGAAATACTCGAAAGAATACAATAAAATGGATTTATTTCGTCTGGCAAGATTAAGGCCATTAGGCCCTCTCTTCCAACTAACCAGAAAATAAAGTAATTTCATGTACAAAATTAAAATGAATAGACTTACAATTGAAACATCTTGCAACTACTAAACAATACAATATTATGATAAAGAGCAATAATAAAAAATAGAAAAAAGATGATGAATATTATTATTTACACAATTATGACATGATTAACTAATTTATATTAACCTTGATAATAACAGTGAGATTATATAAAGTCTATAGTTTGAGGAAGGCTAAATCTACAACATTTCCATAACATACGAATAACAATTTAGGACTTCATCTAGTACTTAGTAGGTATCCGTGACAAAACTGCATAAAACTAGCAGGTGAGGCTTCTCTGACAGAGACGGGTAGTGTATTCCACTGTCGTGCCGAAGAAATAAGAAATGAATGTGTGTATTGTGTGGTGCGGTGATGTGAAATAAATAAGAGTGCATCGAATTTTGACCGTGCTCCGTAATTGTGATCGGATGAGAGGTGGTGAAATTGACTGCACAAGTAGGGAGGTGAGCACGAGGAGAGTATTCGATGAAGAAGGCGTAAGGCATGCAGATTACGGCACTGTTTGAGTTTTAGCCAACCGATTTCGTGGTAGGCAGGTGTAACATAGTCATAGTAACGTAGGTCACATATATAGTGAACACAGACGTTTTGCGCGCGTTGTAGTCTGCCGTTAAGAATAGTAGTCAGGTCGTTCTACACGGCGTCACAATTGTCGAAATGAGGTAATACCAGAGTGCAAATGAGGCGTTCTTTTAATACTCCAGAAAATATGTTGCGAAATCTTTAAGTGATTTAAGTGTCGCAAATACTTTTCCTGGAGGCGCTGGTAACCTGCTGCTTCCAAGAAATCTGTTCGTCTACCATAACACCGAGATTTGACAGATTCACTGAAATCAATGGGTGAATTTTGTAGCTTGAGTTTTGGTAAAGTGAAGTTATTTATGGTTTTTGAACAAAGCCGAAGATGTGAAATTGTTATAGCTTGAGACTTCACGTTATTTCGTATAAATCCATGCGAGTCACTCCAGTTACAGATTTCTTGTAACGCTCTACTGAAATTTTTAATTTAATCGGTTGATCTTTCCGGTTCACAGTGCATGTATAATTGTATATGGTCAGCGTGCATGTGGTGTCCAGGCACTTCGGCTGGTGGATTGACCACCAAATACTCCGGATGTAGAAATCAGCACTAGGATTGTGTTAGCGAGAAGCGAATAAAGCAGTTACTCTGACAGTAGTGATGTTGGATCCCTTCACTTCTCTCTGATTAGTGTTATGTATACGCTGTTTGCACAGTTTTACTTCCTCTAACAATCACCTCCACAATTCCGTAATTTTGCCTCCAGTCTTTGCCACAGTGGATCTCTCGAGTTTAGATATAGTACGAAAATTTCATCTTCTCCCCCAGGGCGTGTACAAGATTCTGTGCAGTGGTATATTCGTTACCGGTCTCTCCTGATCGCCTGAAAACAGATTGAAACTGGTGGAAACTGCAAGACTTTTATCTGCCTCAAACAAAACTTCCACGATTACTTGGAAATAACTACCTATATTCTGCCATGACATAATCTACGGACGTAAATAATCTTCATAATAAACAAAGAAACGACTGGAAAGCTTCTTGCCAATGGCTGATACACAGTTTGAGATGCATCAATTCACCATATTCTGAAATTTTCGCTAATGGAGACGTAATAAATAAGTAGTGTTACATCTACGTTAACTGGCACCTAGCGGTGAGATTATGAACTTTAATGGGCTGTGGGCTTCATTTATTTCACCGCAACGAAGGCGTCTTTCCGGGCTTGACCAACTCCAATCCTCAGACCTTAATGCTACTCTTTATTTTTCCAAGATGGTGAATCGATTAGCTGGATTGTTGGAAACGTGGGTTCATTGCTTTCGTATCCATTCGTTGTAATTTCATAAAAGTTGACAATACAGTAAATATTAGTTGGAATATAGGTGTGCATGTGCATTTATATGAGTCAGTGGATCTCTAATTATACGCAGCAATGTGAGAATGTGTTTGTTTTGGTCGTGTTGGGAACCGGGTTTAAGTCTAACTACGGCAATGTCTCTCATACGATTATTCTTAAATTTACTGAGAAATACAACAATAAAAGAGAAGTGGATTAGGAATATACATGTTTTTGTCAAATACACTTGTATATAAAACACTAGATACTTTGGAATACATAGAAAAATTGATTGAACATCACCCCATCAAATATCATCTACGTAAATTATAATTTTCGAGGAATACAAATAGGTTCACGATTCAGAATTAATCTGTTATGAAGCAGACTAGAGCAAACTGAAGTCTGTCCACGATGGTTAAAGACATCAATGTTTGGAGTCAATAGTGTTTTCATGTTCCTCAGTGTATATTATACCTTTAGTGTCTCAACGTTTCATTACTAAGTTTACCATCATTCTGTAACTGCTGTGCCATATGTCAATATATGTTCCCTCTCAGTGGGTGCTGTACATTAGAAATTTTCCAATACTTATTAACTGAAGCAACAAGTTATGTTTCATAGTTCTCATGAGAGTGAATAAATTGAGGAATTTCGCACATCGATTTCTTTTTAACATTCGAAATGATGTTATAAATTTCATTTTAACACTTTACCATGTATTTCCATCCATACAGTAAAGTGAAATCTAAGAGAAAAAATTATTTGACTGAGTGAAGTTTCGAAATAATCTGCTCGTTGTTCTCTTTTATTCTGGGACTATCCATCTGCTTCAGTAGGATATACTGTATGTGTGATTCTAGTTGCTTATATGTAAGGGTAGTTGTTCGCCAAACGGTTTCATACGTGAAACAGGGAATTTCCCCATATTGTTACATTTATCATAGTAAATTACCGCCGTTGGTATAATAAATATATGTGATATTTCCGTGTTAACCAATACTAGCAGACCGGCTACTTCGGCCATATGTTATTTATTTTAATTTTACGGTCTGAGTATTGAAGTCGGGCTTGCTGTATCCTACAAGTGGTACCTGGTTTCGAAAGTTTTAATATTTTAAAATGATATTTGGAACAATTTGAACTCACGTAGACTAGCATGTCCAGTGGTATTGGAAGAAGCTATCAAGAAGCCGGCTGCGCAGCTCTCGAGAGAAGTGGAACAGACGGTGCTCCTGGTTCACTCAATGCAAATGCTCTTTAGCTAAGCTGTCATCCATCAACAACGTGACAAAGACCGATCTAGCACTATTACTTAAATCAATACTTCCCTCTGCCTTCTGAATGGAGCTACGTGGGACTCTGGTTTCCTGTAATTCAGGGTTAAGCAAGGCCGAACCCAGGGCGGAGGTTAGGGGGTTCAAACCCCCTCGGAAACAGAACTAAACTTCACAAATTTAAATAGTATATACTGATTTTGAAATTGCCTACAATAAATTAGAAGCATTATAAACACAAGGGTTTGCGAAATAAGCAATTGAATTTAACCTACAAAATCTGTGCCATCTTGAAATCTTTCTCTATGTTTGTATTACACAATCGTATTGCAACAGCTGCTGGTTGCCCGAGTACAACAAGTACCTTGACAACAATGGAGTATGGCTTTTAGTGCCGGGAATGTCCGAGGACAAGTTCGGCTCGCCACGTGCAGCTCTTTTGACTTGACGACCGTAGGCGACCTGCGCATCGTGATGAGGACGAAATGATGTATGTGTTGTCTTCATCATCATTAACAAAAATAATGGATACAGATGCAGTAGATAACGAGATCGTGTGAGGTTAAGTGTAGGCAAAAGAGTGAGGCACGTCAAACATTTATTTGAGGCCCGCAAGCATGGTTCTTGACGATCATGATAGACTTCTTGAGTGTGGTAAGGAAGCCCCCATCTAGTGGCGAGAATAGGAACTGTGCCGGCTGCCGAAGCCTGTCGTATTCCTCTGCGGCAATGATAAATGACTGGCAGATGACAAAAAATGATATTCGAGAGTGTTGGTGGAATGAAGGATGACAAGGAAAACTGGAGTACCCGGAGAAAGTTCTGTCCCGCCTCCGCTTTGTCCAGCACAAATCTTACATGGATTGACCGAGATTTGAACCACGGAACCCAGCGGTGAGAGGCCGGCACGCTGCCACCTGAGCCATGGAGGCTCTATAAATATAGCACCGCCGTCTCAATCCTATATATAGCCTGCTCGATACTATGCGGTCAACATGCTACTTAGCGTGAGCCTTAGTGTCGCAAATCTCCGCTAGGGGCGCCAGTTAACGCACGTAACTTATCTCCGTACCCAGGTGTTGTATTCCCGTGCGTTTGTATCAAGCATTTATGTGTGTGTCCCTGGTCGTAAAGTGATGAATTGGGGCCGATGACCTTCGATGTTAGGCCGCTTAAAACACCAGGCATCATCATCATCAAAGTGATGAATTGTTGTGTTCCTCTCTGTATATCATAGCAAGAAATCCAAATTCTTCAGGTGTGAGTATTTATGAAATCCCCCCCCCCCCAAGTAAAGAACTTCGGAAAAATTGGCTTAAAGCTATCAAGGCAAGTATCAACCAAGGGTAGTCAATGGATTCTATCCGATTATTCTCGTGTTTGTAGCCTGAATTTAAGAGATGAGATTAAAGATAAAACTAAAGGAAAAATATATTGAAGCCAGAGAGCGTGCTAGTCGGTCTTCGAATTATCCCCATTACCTTTCAACCAGATACTTCTTTGGAACAAACCTATGATAAAACAAGCTCTTTAACCTCAGGAAATACATTGGATGACGAGTAAGAAATTCATGTGAACAACGATGTCTCAATCCAAGTCAGTATTCCAACGAGTAAGAATGACATCAGTCATCAGATAATCAGACATTAGAGGTTCCGATCGAGAATTCTGAGCCTAACATAACTGCAGATGACTAACCATATTGAAGTTAAAAGACTAGAGAGGAAATCCCGAGTTAACTCAGAAATTGATCGTCTGAATAAAGTAAAGGAAACAAACAAACACGAACTAAATACCGTTTATTTTAAAATCAAACCGGTAATATCCGCAAGACAAAATCCGCGCGCTCAGAACAAATCGCAGGGTGGGGAATACTATCCCAAACGGTTACGAATATGGCGGAGCTCCTGGTCTAGTGTCAGCTCAGTCACAAAGTACTCTGGCCTGGTGCCTAATTGGAAAAGGTTGATAGTGGTTTTCGGGATTTCCCAATTAGTGAAGAAAAGACTTAGAGCTGAATGCAAAAACTCTTAGCAGAACAGAGAGCTGATAACAGTGATTGACGATTAAATGGCTAATTAGGCACAGTTCCTCTATGACCGAACCAGTGACAAGTTCGTTTGCGTGGTCAATGTTGAAGGTGTATGCGGCACTGATATTGGAAAATTGCCTGTTCTCGCGAATAAACCGTCGTGTTTTGTTGTAAACGGACTTTCAAAGAAGTTATCTATTCCTGCTGCCTTCTTCCTGTGTGACTAATCCATGTTATCATACTCGTAAACTTCTTTTCACTATTACCATTTGATAAATGTGGGGTCCCAGTTCCTCGACAGTGAAATGACAGCAATGGCATCATCACCTCCAAATATGGGAAAGAAGTTTATCGCCTCCAGAGAGACTTGACATCCAAGCATGATCGGTATTATGAATAAATAGAGTAATTTGGACAACATTACTGTTCTACTGTACAAATATTTTCCCAGCGGTTACTGCTGCTATTCGCTTCATGAAAGAAAACCATGTTTAGACATTTTACACGCGGAATCGACGGTGGGCGTCTTGGAATCAATTTACAAATTTATCACATTCCACGACGGCATTGGCAGAACTTAGCACATTCGGCAAAACAATTAAAATTTTGTGCATTTCTCTTCACCTACAGAAAAAATACAATGGTTGAATGGTGATTTCATCGAGTACGGTAAAATAATTCAGTTCTAATCAAAAAGTGGAAAACTGAGGTGTCTGACTAATGAGACGGCAGATGCTGTCTCGCTAACTATGAAATCGATAGTGGAATGTGTGTCTTATCTGTTAGAAAATCGGTTATTTTACGTTCACACTAGATGATTTTCTGGAGACGAATTAGAAGCTCTATTTAGTGCAGTGAGATTGGATGGTGGATGTAATGACGTGACGGACCCACGCACTGCATTATGTGCTATTAAACGTATCCTTATATCTGGTTATGAACCAAGGGTGAGCTTAATAGTGATAGTTTTTTTTTTTTTTTTTTTGCGTGCATTACTGGCAAATAACACTAAGAAAAGAACTGAAAAGGTGCTCCGTTACTCGTGCCGAGAAAATTCTGAAATTTATATGTACTATGAAGCAGTGGGATGATCGTAATATATCTACTGTAACTGGTAAGAGTTTATATATTTTACGTTTCTATATCTTAAGCCAAGCTGAACTGCGAAATGAAAGTTTCTGTATGTGCATTATCTGCTCAATTAATAACATGTTAAGGATTAATTTTCATTTTATATTGGTGTTACGGACCAACTCTCCTTTAACCAACATGTGCTTTGGGTGCGGTAAGTGCTGCCATCTGCAATGTCGCTGTAAACGCAATTCTCGCGGCACAGAGCAGGCAGTATATAGAGACTGAGGTGGCGGTGGACTACAGTTAACAAATTTACTGAAAATATACAAGGAAATTTTAATTTTGGTGATATGTACGGAGTCCGTCTCCGTAGTGTAGACACCCACGGAGGACCCGGGTTCGATTCCCATCTCTGCCAAAAAATTTGAAAAATGGTACAAGGACTGGAACTGGGTCAACCCAGCCTAGGGAGGTAAACCTAGTAGAGGGGCTTCGACTCCCTCCTCAGCCGTCCTCGAATCGCTTTTCCGTTGCTTTCCACTTCTCCTCCAGGCAGATGCTGGGATGGTACGTAACTTAAGGCCAAGGCCGCTCCTTTCCCTCTTCCTTGTTTGATCTTCCCATTACCCCATATGGCCCCTTTCCAGCAGGTGAGGTACTGGTCCTTCTGTCCACTTGTAACAACCCAACTCAAGGTCTCACGCTCCATAACACTGTCCTTGAAGTGGTAGAGGTAGGATCCGTCACTGAGTTCGAGGGACAAACCAACCCGGATGGATTAAAGGGATTAAAAGCAAGACATATGCGGATTATGTGTTTCTTATGTTCTTAATACATGTTTAACCATAAAAATTAATGTTTATAAACATATAGAAATGTTTTCATGTTATCGAGTCGCTATAGGATTTAGAAAAGTAAATCCTGGGCAACTTCGTAACGTTTCCCTACTTCTGTCACGATATTTATCATATTACTTAATTTTCCTTCTTGTTCTCTCCTGTTTGTTCTCGTGTATTTGCTGCAAATGTATTTTCCTTTGTCAATGTCGTTCTTTATGTAAATATGTATTATATAGGATTGTACAGTTTTTATTGTGTATATTTGTATCCTTCGTAAATATTTATATATCTTTCATTTTAGATTAATATATATTGTACGCAGCTGGGATCTTTGTAATTAGGCGTTATGATGTTGCTGATCCTGAATAAATAAATAAATAAATAAATAAATAAATAAATAAATAAATAAATAAATAAATAAATAAATAAATAAATAAATATAAATAAATAAATAAATAAATAAATAAATAAATACTGTAAATCAAGGTTTATTTCTGTAGACCCTATTTCAAAGTAAAAAAAGAAACGAAATTACTATAGTATACATTTTCGGAAGCCCCCAAATCATATCTCCCTCCGAAAACAATTCCTGGGTTCCGCGTCGGGGTAAGGGAATCATATATTTTTCTTGTGTGTTGGTGGAGAATATTCGTTTGTAGGAAAGGGAGTTAAGGATTGGAATAATTTACCAAGGGAGATGTTCAATAAATTTCCAAATTCTTTTCAATCATTTAAGAAAAGGCTAGGAAAACAACAGGTAGGAAATCCGCCACCTGGGCGACTGCAATGTATGCAGATCAACAATGATTGATTGATTGATGACTGAGACTGCAATTGAGTTTGATTAGAAGTTTTCGACCCCGTTCTTCGTAGGAAATGATTTCCAGTCTTAAATTCAAGGGGACAAACTGGGGCAAATACTTAATTTATCAGGAGAGGAATAAGGGACCGGAATAATTTGCTAAGGGGTTTGTTTGACAAATTTCCAAATTCTTTGAAATCTTTTAGGGAAAGTAATAATAATAATGTCATTTTCTTTACGTCCCACTAACTACACTTTTACGCTTTTCGGAGACGCCGAGGTGCCGGAATTTAGTCCCGCAGGAGTTCTTTTACGTGCCAGTAAATCTACCGACACGAGGCTGACGTATTTGAGCACCTTCAAATAACACCGGACTGAGCTAGGATCGAACCTGCCAAGTTGGGGTCAGAAGGCCAGCGCCTCAACCGTCTGACCCACTCAGCCGGGCCTTTTAGGAAAAGTCATGGTAAACAGCTGAAAGAGAATCTACCACTTGAGTGACAGCGCTACTGTAAATATAGACCAGTGGTGAATGATTAGATATCGATTAGATGTGTTATGATTTTGTAGAAGAAATCCCATGTCTCTGTCTGTCTTCAGTGTTAATTGTAGAAAATTACACACAGAAGCTCTGAGCTTGAAAGCATGAGTTGGTAACCACGAGTGACATAATAAGTCTCTCATTGTTTCCACTAACTTGTGGCTTGTTCGTCGATTTCCTTCATTGTCAGTTTTCTTGTCTGACCACCAGTTTCACTCCTCTGGCCCCAACTGTAGTACAGGGTCTCTCAGACCGAACGCACGCTGTTTGTACTCTGTAGTATGGGAGGCGCCCGCATAGATTTTGACCTTGCAAGCAGCCTCACGTGTACGACCTCGGAAGCATCAGTCGCCAGTCACAAATTCAACTGCTAAAGTGGTGAGACAGTTATCATTAAAACACCGTATTTTCCCATATAAAATTTCTGGTTTCATCTTATTGATCGTGTGAACAGTCGCAAGGCTCGCTAATAGTGTGCAGCAAATCCTAATGACTCGCTCATTATGGTGTGTGGTGTGCAAGACGAATGAGAGGCAGTAAATGTGTGACACTTTGTCGCCGTTCATCCATCACTTAAGGGAAGAAGAAGAATCGTGTGGGTCCTCCTCATACAGACAGAGTGATCAGTGCTGGTCTTTATCCCTTGTGAAGTGAACTGAAAGGTAAAGTGTGTCCAACAAATCCTCACTTATTCGAGAAATTGAAAGAAAACATTACGAATGAAACCAGAAACATGACAGTGGCAGCACTCACTCGCGTATGCCTGTATAACCCAGGAAGGGCGACACTTCCAGCATCTTTTAGAAGGTAATATTTCGTATAAGATTGTATACACGCTTAAAGCAGGGCGGTCGCGTGCGACGTAATTTGGGCTGAGGCAGCTGCCACAGCGCGGCAAACAAACACCGGGCGTTCAGTTTGAGTCTATATGAGAAACCATGTATGCCGGCGAGACCGAGGGATTTCTCCATTTTTACTTTCTTCGTGGTCTCTTTTGTTGACACACTCATTATTCGAAGTGTTAGACACCTTTCAAGTTTCCTGTTACTAGAAGATCGTTCCCGAGGATCGCTTCATTTTAAAACAATAATCGCCACCACTGGCCAATTATGTTAACTACTGGTATAATATAGATGTTATAATTAGTGCTCAACAGTCTGAACATTTTAAAGTTAAATTAACTGGGTCACAACTGCAAAATATGGCTTCCTTCTGAACAAAAACAAAATAGTGAATTATGGTGTGAAAATATTGCTTTTCCTTGTTTAAGACACCAGTTGCTTTTGTCGACCTAACTGCACCATATGATACCGTTTGGCCGGATCGACTCCTGCTTAAACTAAAAAAACACATACCGTATCAAAAACTTAGATCACTGTTGAAGGACATATTGACAATCCGGTATTTCAAGCTCACCATGGTACAAGAGACTGGCAAGTCCTTCACATTAAAAACGGACTACCTCAAGGGTCAGTACTAGCTCCATTGCGTTCCAACCTGTATACCACTGACATGCCTGAAACCATCAGCAAGTAAATCTGATATGCTGATCAGTTAGCTCAGTTAAAACTGCCACACTAGAAGAAGAGAGAGTTACTTCAAAACCTTAAATGAGTACTACGTGAAATGGAGACTTTTCCCAAATCCAGCAAGGCATAAGTATGCGCATTCCATCTGAGTAACAGAATGGCAGCTCGACGTGAAATGTTCTTCACTGAGAGTTAAACACAGTTTCCATCCCAAGTATTTTCGCTTCGCCTTAGGCCGTTCCTTGACTTTCAAAGAACAACTTGAAAATACAAGTCAGAAACTCATGACACGAAACATCATGCAGAAACCACCTGGCACTTCATGGGGAGCTGATGCAACGTCATTACGCACGACCGCCCTCACTATAGTTTATTCCATGGCTGAAAAGTGTGCACCAGTGTGGCAACGTAGCGTTCACACAAAAAAGATCGATGTTCACCTGAATGGATGCAAGAGAATCGCAACTGGCACATTAAAATCTACCCCAGTACACTGGCTACATACCCTCAGCAACATACCTCCACCAAAACTAAGACGACAGATGCAACAGTACGTGACTGGAGGACATAACACCATCCTGACCATCCCCAAAACCTCCTGATTCACGAGGTCATTAAAGACCTACCACCAACTCGTCTTGGCTCAAGTTACCCAATATGGCAAGGCATAACTGACTTCAATATCAAAAATGGCCTGAAAGCTTGAATTCTGCACCTATAGAACATCAAAGTGTCAAAGACCGTACTACGGCCCTACCATGATTCCATCTAAAAATACATCAGTGAGTGAAACTAAATAGCTTAAAAACAGGCCATGCCAGAGTTAACGCCATGTTACGTAAGTGGGAACTTAGGGATTCTTCTGACTGTGACTGTGGAGCTCCTTCCCAGGTTGTGAAGCACATCGTGAACGAATCTCCGCTAAGGAAGTACGATGGACCATTCCAGGATATTATTGACGCTGCACCTCCTTTTCTAGTTTGGCTGAATCACTTGAACATTGTGCTCTATGAATGTGAATGCTACCAACATTCTTTTCTCTGCATATATTGTACTTTTTGTGCGATTATACTGTGTATTTTTGTATCCCTGTTCGTAGCTGGCTTGCCATACGCCAACTAAATAAATAAGAAATAAGTATTACTCTTATGGAAACAGGGCTGCCGCTTTGAACGGATGTGCTTAACAGCATGACGGCACGTTAATTTGTGACACAGTTCAAAAAAACGAGCGAAGAAGATGAGCTGCAAATTAAACACAGTTTACTTTGGTTTCTTCCCCACTCTCAACCATTGATCACTCTATTAATGTTAAAGAAAGAAATCGCACACATAGGCTAATTGAACGCATAATAGTCACTTAACACGAGACAACTACGCACTGATATAAGGACTGAAAACGTACGCATCACATAAATAGGCGGCTTCTCTGCAACCGTAATAACACTGTTCGGCAAAATTTGAACTTTTTTGTTGCAAGGGAAACAATAGGTGTTGCTGACTTACTTGTTTGTGCTGACTTCAAATCTTTGAACAAAACGTTTCCATCGCCCAGGGTTTTCGTGTAATAGTATTTTTGGTGTCTATAGACTATAGTATTATGATATTTTAGCTGAAATTATATTTGCTCACCTAAAATGTATGTAAAATGGAGTTTCAACTGTACTCGTATTTCGCTTGAGGAACATCTCTTATCAGTGTCCAATAGTAGTCTGCCGGCATGCCTGATACCGCCTTACCATTTCCATGATGTCCTTCTGGAAACGCTCCCGCTGTTCTTCGCTCACAGCCCCTAGGTTTTCAGGGAAGAAATCGAGATGGGAGTGCAGGAAGTGTATTTTTAGAGGCATATTACATCCCTCTTCTTGTAGTTGTCAATCATCTCACTAACAAGTTCTTTGTAGTTATCAGACTTGAAGTTTGCTAGAAAGTTTTTACAACGTTGTTGAAATATTACCATGCAGCTGCTTCTTGCATATTTAAGTGGTTTTAAAATTGCATATCCTTCATCAGTTCTCTTATTTGAGGGCCAACAAATATTCTCTTTTTTCAATTTTAGCATCGCTGATCCATGGGAACTTATTTTTAGGAAGAGAAATGCACTGCCATTACGATTCAGAACTTTCCGCAAAATTCTTAAACAAGTCTCGTTTGGTATGCGGTGGAGGCAATAACATTTTTTCAGGTTGTACAAGTGGCAAGTGAAGAACATTTCCATGTCCTGGATTAAGTGACTCTCATTTATCCCAATTACTTTGAATATAACGATTAACTGTATCTCTGCTATTCCACTTGCACAAGACGCAACAAAATTTGGTATAGCCAGGCTGTAACTCTAGTAATATGGTTATTACTTTCAACTCCCCACATTCGTGCCAACATACTTGATAGCAGAAAGTAAGAGCTTCATGTTATAATAATTTTCCTTCAAACCAACTGCATGGGCTAAAGGAATGGATGGATATTTTCTTTTCATTGTGTAGTAATACTCCTTTCAAAATTTGTTTTCGAGGAGTCGTCGAACAAACGCCAATCCTCAACTTCATGCGCAACACCGACTGACTGGAATAAATTCTCGACATCATTGCAGAAAACTAGGCCCTCTTCTTTAGAAAACAAATGCTCCACTTCCTTTTGGCGTTTGCGGAAGAAACTTACTTTGGCGTCGACCTGCTGCAGCTTCCATCCTTTCAATCTTGAGGCAAGTTAATTTGCGGACATCAAGAAAAACATTTTCAAGTACTAATTCTGCTCATTGTTTCCGATCATTCACTGTCTGAAATTAATGAGGCAAGATAGAAGTAACCTACCTCTTGGTGTACGAGACCAGCTTAGAATACGCCAGTTAGCAATTTAAAGTATATTGCAACAACACATTCCGCTACAGTTGGGCACACAGACTCATCTGCAAACTTTACATTGTTGTAACACGTGAATTCAAGGCAACAATCACCAAAAGTTATAACAAAAAAATTAAAATTAAAAATTAAATATTAAAAACAAAAATTAAAAATTGAAAATAAATGTGAAGGAAAGGAAGGTGTTACGGAACCACATTTATTCCATGGACTGCCGTGTCATATCTTACTGGCATATCTATGAACATTACAAGTGACACAACACTGTTTATCTTGTTTGTGTAATCTTTGGTTGTGGTGTAGATCATGGCGTACAATGTATCTCTTGGTCAGTGCAGTGAATTGTAAACTTGTTTTATGTAAATAAATTGGAGCATTTGTGTTAAATTGTGTTAACGTTACATTATAAGCACTTTTCTCAACATCTGGCGACCGTGACAGGACTAGTTTCCGCGTAAATATGGCAGAAATTATGAAATTGAAAAGTGAACGAACACAATTGCGCCGATTGTTTACACGTGCTGGCAATGACTTTGAACAGAAGTTAAATGCAGAACAACCCACAAGAGAAGAGGTCTCCGCAGGATTCAAGATCTTCGAGGACAAAGCTGAACGATTATTCGTGCTCGATGAAAAAATTCGTGATGTTTGGTACGCCGGAGAACACGAAGAAGAAGAAGAGATCGCTGCCGAATACGAAATCATGGAGGGATACCGCGAAAGGTGGTTAACCTTAAAGACCAGGTATGAGAATTTTTTGCATGATGACACACTCAGTGACAATGGGGCAAATAGTATTGCTAGTACTAGTTCTAGTAAATCCAGGAGTAAAAGAAATTTAAGATTGCCGAAATTAGAACTTAAACAGTTCGATGGAGATGTGCGCAACTGGATAGCCTTCTGGGGCAGTTCAGAAAGATACATGAGGATGATGAAATCGAGGAAGAGGATAAATTCCAATACCTTTGCCAGGCTACTGTACCCGGGACGTCAGCTAGAGAACTCGTGGAAAGTTTCCCACCCTCAGCTTCAAATTATCAGAAAGCTATAGAGCAATTAAAATCGAGGTTTGCAAGAGATGAACTTCTGATTGAGATTTACGTTCGTGAACTCTTGCAATTAGTACTTCAAAAGAGTAGCATGCTAAACGATATAAGTCTACGGAGTCTTTTTGATAAACTGGAGACCCAGTTAAGGGCACTAGAGTCACTAGGGGTTACTAGCGATAAATATGCGGCAATGCTCTACCCGCTTGTAGAATCAGCACTACCAGATGACATTTTGAAAGCATGGGAGCGGTCTCGTATGTCGCAGGCATGTAAGAAGGGTGACCAATCTAATTATCTCGAGACACTTTTGAGATTTTTGAGACAAGAGGTAGAAAGTGAAGAACGTCTCCTTCTGGCTCGTTCTAATTTCCTAGGTCTCTGTGGGAGTGCATCGCAAAACAACAAAGAAAAGCTACCGACAGCAGCAGTAATTTTCTCGAGTGAAGAGAAAAGGGGTGATAGGGCATGTATTTGGTGCGATAAAGGGAACCACATGTCTCAGGACTGTTTTAAAGCTAGAGGTCTCACTACAGAGAAAAAACAAGAAGTTTTGAAAAAGAAAGGAGCATGTTTCCATTGCCTCAAGGTGGGCCATAGTGCAAAAAAGTGCAAAGTTG
Organism: Anabrus simplex; assembly: GCF_040414725.1. NCBI lineage: Eukaryota > Metazoa > Arthropoda > Insecta > Orthoptera > Tettigoniidae > Anabrus > Anabrus simplex. The sequence continues at coordinate 6,204,000 of NC_090265.1, forward strand.
TGCTCAAGTGCTTGATTTGTTGCAAGGGGCATCACACTATTATGTGCAAGGGTTTAAAGGATATAATTCCAGTCGATAGCAGCAAGAAAAGTTCAGTTGAGAAAGGAAACGAACCAGGTAGAACAGAGAACTTACTTTCTCATCAAAAGGGTCAGACATTGTTGCAAACTTTGGTAGTTAAAGTGTCGGTGGACAAGGTTGTTAAGTTGGCAAGAGTGTTACTAGACTCAGGATCTCAAAGATCATAGATCACGAAGGACAGTGTTCACAAGCTTGGGCTGAAGAAGATAGGGGAAGAGACGTTAATACATAATCTGTTTGGTGGAGTAGAGACAGGGCGAGAAGTGCATGGTATTTATGAAGTTACTCTTAGAAGTTTAGATGACAAATTTGAGTGCACCATTCCTATGTTGGACCAACAGAAAATTTGTGATTTTGTACCCCGGCTTGAGACACAGCGGTATTACCCAGTGCTTCGAAACCACAACATAATCTTATCAGATGTAGGCTATAATGTTCCTGAGGTAAAGATATTACTTGGGGCAGACGTAATGGGGCAACTGCTAACAGGCTGCAGATTAGTTTTAGATGACACGATGGTTGCTCTCGAAACTAAGCTGGGCTGGACGGTGATGGGGCAGCGTAGAATATTCAGCAACTGCAATACAGTAACTGACCTCTTTAGTATGGCAGGTTTTAATGTAGCTGATTTGTGGCGTCTGGAAGCCATAGGCATTAGCGACCCGGCAGATGTCAAAACCAAAGAAGTTCTAGAAGCAGAGACACTTGAATTCTTCGAGAAGACAGTGAAAGTTGACCAAGAAGGAAGATACGAGGTTTGCCTTCCCTGGAAAGAGGGGCACCCGCAGCTGAGGGACAACTACGATCTAGCGGAGAAGAGATTGTTGAGTGTAAGCAAAAGACTAGAAACCATTGGCAAGTTGGAAGAGTATGATGAAATCTTTCGTGAATGGCTGCGGGAGGGCATAGTGGAAATGATACCCTCTGCCAGCAAGAATGATGGTCACTACCTCCCTCACCAGCCAGTAATAAAGGAATCTAGTATGACCACCAAAATTAGGCCTGTGTTCGATGCCTCAGCCCAAGATAAAAGAGGCAACTCACTTAACAGCTGTCTGGAAAAAGGGCCCAATTTGGTGGAATTAATATCCAAGCTGTTGATACAATTCAGAAAACATGCTATTGGAGTGACAGCTGATATCAGAAAGGCATTTTTACAAATCAAGCTAGCCCAAGGTGACAAGGATTTTTTAAGATTCCTTTGGTGGAAGGACTGTCGTAACAAAGAGGTGGCAATCCTCAGGCACTGCAGAGTTGTCTTTGGAGTGTCGTCTAGTCCATTTCTACTGGGTGCGACTATATCACATCACTTGAGACATGCGCCTGAGGAACTGAATAGTACTGCAGAGCGACTCAGAGACTCTTTCTACGTGGACAACTGTGTTACCAGTGTAGCCAATGAAGAACAGTTGCAGAAATTTGTGAGGGAAGCTACTGCACTTATGTCTACAGCACAATTTGATCTTCGCGGATGGATCAGCAGCCCCGTTCATCAAGAAGACAGAGCTGCTATGCAAGATGGAGTTGTTCCAGTCCTGGGTCTCTTATGGGATGTCACTACAGATGAGCTTCTCTGTGATGTCAAAACCATTGCGATGACCACTTGTCGAGTTACCAAGAGGAATCTGTTGTCTGTGGCTCAGCGTGTTTTCGACCCAATTGGCTTCACATGTCCGTCTACCTTACTACCAAAGCTGATGCTGCAAGAAACATGGAAACACAAATTTCAATGGGATGAAGAGCTTCCGGATAGCATTACAAGTAAATTCAAGAACTGGGTGGAGCAGATGCAATGGTTAGCTAGATGTCGCCTTCCAAGGAGAATGGTACAAGTGGACTGGGGAGCGGAAGATATCAGTCTTCATGTATTTTGTGATGCGAGCAAACTTGCTTATGCAGCTTGTGTATTCTTAAGGGCAAGGAGAGGCGCAGAGGTATCGGTCCAGTTGGTCCAGGCTAAGGCGAGGATTGCTCCTGTCAAACATGTCACTATACCACGTTTGGAACTGTTGGCAGCAGTCATTGGTACCAGAATTTCTACCCAAGTGAAAGAGGCATTGGGACTACAACGGTGCAGAACATTCTTTTGGAGCGACTCGTCAGTAGCCTTGACTTGGATAAAGCGGGCGGACAAGTGGAGTACATTCGTGGGTAACCGTTGTCATGAAATACGACAGTACACTAATACTGAGGATTGGCGCCACCTACCGGGGACTCTGAACGCAGCAGATCTTCCATCAAGGGGATGCAGTCCAAAGGCACTCTTTGAGAGCAAATGGTGGGAAGGACCACGATGGCTAAAGGATAATCCAGAGCAGTGGCCTTTTTATGAAATTGCCGCACCTGAAGACGAAGTCAATATTGAGAAACGGAAGACAGTTATATCGAGTGTGGCGTGTAGTTCACCTGACTTTTGCTCGCGTCTCTTGTATTTCTCAAGTTATGTCAAGATAGTCAGAATGATTGGTTGGATCATCAGATTCTTCCGCAACCTTACTAAGGCAAAACAAGCAAGAAGAGGTGAACTCACTGGTGAAGAAATGCAACAAGCCGAGAACACCTTGTTGAGAGTTGTGCAGCAGGAATGCTTTCGAGATCACGAGCAGGAACTCGAGAAGAAAGTCAGGGTATTCAAGGACGAAATGGGAGTTCTGAGGGTTGAAACAAAACTTACCTTTGGGGAAGAAAGTGAAGCATTCACGAAACCCGTCTTGTTGCCGTCAAACCATGCCATCGTGACCAGATTGGTTTGGGACGAACATCATCGGTCACAGCATGCAGGGCTACTGACTCTGTTAGCTAGACTCAGGGAAAGATTCTGGATTCTTGGAGTTAGGAAAGTGGCAAAAAGAGTTATTGCAAGATGTGTCAAATGTAAAAGGTACAAGGCTAGTCCTACAGCACCAGCTTTTGCTCCTTTGCCCAAGGATAGAGTGGGCTCAACAGCAGCTTTCGAGGTCTCGGGAGTGGATTATGCTGGACCGCTGTACCTAAAGTCTGGAGAAAAGGCGTGGGTTGTATTATTTACTTGTGCGGTGTATCGTGCGATACATCTGGAGCTGGTGCAGTCTTTGACAACTGATGCTTTCATTCTGGCGTTAAGAAGATTCATTGCCCGGCGTGGAAGAATTTCTGTGCTGTACTCAGACAACGGGACCAATTTCATAGGACTTAATAATGCCCTGAAAGCGTTGGATTGGGATGAGATTGTCACCCACTCGGCTGTGAGAAAGATTACTTGGAAATTTATCCCACCTACAGCAGCCTGGTGGGGAGGATGGTGGGAGAGACTAATCAGAACAGTGAAAGAACTACTGCGTCGAATCTTGGGACGAGCCTCTGTGTACTATGAAGAGTTATATACTGTGTTGTGTGATTGCGAGGCGACGATCAACTCTAGACCACTTACATACATTGCGGACCATTCGTCTGAACTAAAGCCTTTGACACCAGCAACATTTCTGCAGGGTATTGCTACAAATGAGACTCCAGATTTGGATGCAGTTGACAAGGTTGACTATGTTAAACGATGTAGGTACCTCCAGAAACTACGTGAGGACCTACGACAAAGATTCAGGAATGAATACTTGGCGCTCCTAGTTCACCACGGCCAGAGGAAGACCAACAGCATCAAGGTGGGAGATGTGGTATTGATAGGAGCAGATTCCACAAAACGTATCAACTGGCCCCTCGCGGTCGTCGTGGAAGTGTATCCAGGGAAGGATGAAGTAGCAAGAGTAGCCAAACTGAAGACATCTGAGGGAGAGCTGATCAGACCACTCCAGCGTCTCTATCCATTGGAGGTGCACACAACTCCAGAGGAGTGGAAGCAGCCTGAAACTGTGACTATCACTTCGCCTGAGACAAAGCCTCCACTTGAAGAATTCAAATTGTCAAAAGGGGGCGGAGAATTAAAGTGGCATCAAGACTTGATTTGTGAGTACTCTTGATATGACCTTGCTTTTGTGTTCATTTATTTATTGTGTTATGTGTTTGTGTTTCAGTTGTGGTACGGAGTATTTTGCAATTGAAAATAACAATTGCAAGGTGGGAGGATGTTACGGAACCACATTTATTCCATGGACTGCCGTGTCATATCTTACTGGCATATCTATGAGCATTACAAGTGACACAACACTGTTTATCTTGTTTGTGTAATCTTTGGTTGTGGTGTAGATCATGGCGTACAATGTATCTCTTGGTCAGTGCAGTGAATTGTAAACTTGTTTTATGTAAATAAATTGGAGCATTTGTGTTAAATTGTGTTAACGTTACATTATAAGCACTTTTCTCAACATCTGGCAGATTGCAGGTTCGGGTCCTGTCACGGTCGCCAGATGTTGAGAAAAGTGCTTATAATGTAACGTTAACACAATTTAACACAAATGCTCCAATTTATTTACATAAAACAAGTTTACAATTCACTGCACTGACCAAGAGATACATTGTACGCCATGATCTACACCACAACCAAAGATTACACAAACAAGATAAACAGTGTTGTGTCACTTGTAATGTTCATAGATATGCCAGTAAGATATGACACGGCAGTCCATGGAATAAATGTGGTTCCGTAACAGAAGGGATTAAAATTAGGACTATTAGGCAGTACCATATGGCTGATAAAACAGGCATGAGGGAGTTTTTAATAAGTAACCATGATCCGTGGAAAACGGTAAATAACAATGTAAGCAGACCATAGGATGGGATTAAAGCAATTGTTGATGAATGTGAGAATATGTTTGTACCTTTAAAGGTGGTAAGGAATGGCAAAGATCCACTATATTATAACAGGGAAGTAAAGAGACTAAGAAGGAGGTGCATGTTGGTAAGAAATAGAGTTAGAAATGGCTGTGAAAGTAAGGAGAAATTGAAGGAACTTACTAGGAAATTGAATCTAGCAAAGAAGTCAGCTAAGGATAACATGATGGCAAGCACAATTGGTGGCCGCACTAATTTTAGTGATAAATGGAAGAGTATGTATAGGTCCTTTAAGGCAGAAACAGGTTCCAAGAACGACATTCTATGAATCATTAATGAACAAGGGGAGTGTGTATGCGAGGATCTTCAAAAGGCAGAAGTATTCAGTCAGCAGTATGTAAAGATTGCTGTTACAAGGATAATGTCCAGCTAGAGGAGGTGACTAATACTAAAGAAGTATTAAAATTTACCTATGACAGGAATGACATTTACAGTGAGATATAAAAGTTGAAAACTAAAAAGCAGCCGGAATTGATAAGGTTTCGGGGGATATACTAAAGACAGTGGGTTTTGCATGAAGGAACTTTACCAAATGAATAGAGAGTTGCTATAGTAGCCCCTGTATATAAGGGAAAGGGTGATAGACATAAAGCTGAGAATTACAGGCCAATTAGTTTGACATGCATTATATGTAAGCTTTGGGAAGGCATTCTTTCTGATTATATAAAACTTGTTTGCGAAATTAATAACTGGTTTGATAGAAGGCAGTTTGGGATTAGGAAAGGTTACTCCACGGAAGCCCAACGTGTAGTATTCCAGCAAGATATAGCAGATATCCTGGATTGAAGAGGTCAAATGGACTGTATCGCGATTGACCCGTCTAAGGCATATGATAGGGTGGATTATGGAAGACTACTGGCAAAAATGAGTGCAATTGGACTTGACAAAAGAGTGACTGAATGGGTTGCTCTGTTTCTAGAAAATAGAACTCAGATAAATAGAGTAGGTGAAGCTTTATCTGTCCCTGAAATAATTAAGAGGGGAATTCCTCATGGCAGTATTATTGGACATATTTTCTTATACACTGACTGACAGAGCAAATGCAACACCAAGAAGGAGTGGTCAGAACTTTATGCCAATTGCAGGGTAGACTGACGTCACTGAGGTATGCTCATGATGTGAAATGCGCCGCTGTGCTGCGCACGTAGCGAACGATAAATAGGACACGGCGTTGGCGAATGGCCCACTTCGTACCGTGATTTCTCAGCCGACAGTCATTGTAGAACGTGTTGTCGTGTGCCACAGGACACGTGTATAGCTAAGAATGCCAGTCCGCCGTCAACGGAGGCATTTCCAGCAGACAGACGACTTTACGAGGGGTATCCGCCGCCAAGCGGTGGCAGCCCCGCACGCCACGTCAACCGCCATTCTTCAGCATGTGCAAGACACCCTGGCTGTTCCAATATCGACCAGAACAATTTCCCGTCGATTGGTTGAAGGAGGCCTGCACTCCCGGCGTCCGCTCAGAAGACTACCATTGACTCCACAGCATAGACGTGCACGCCTGGCATGGTGCCGGGCTAGAGCGACTTGGATGAGGGAATGACGGAACGTCGTGTTCTCCGATGAGTCACGCTTCTGTTCTGTCAGTGATAGTCACCGCAGACGAGTGTGGCGTCGGCGTGGAGAAAGGTCAAATCCGTCAGTAACTGTGGAGCTCCCTACCGCTAGACAGCGCGGCATCATGGTTTGGGGCGCTATTGCGTATGATTCCACGTCACCTCTAGTGCGTATTCAAGGCACGTTAAATGTCCACCGCTACGTGCAGCATGTGCTGCGGCCGGTGGCACTCCCGTACCTTCAGGGGCTGCCCAATGCTCTGTTTCAGCTGGATAATGCCCGCCCACACACTGCTCGCATCTCCCAACAGGCTCTACGCGGTGTACAGATGCTTCCGTGGCCAGCGTACTCTCCGGATATCTCACCAATCGAACACGTGTGGGATCTCATTGGACGCCGTTTGCAAACTCTGCCCCAGCCTCGTACGGACGACCAACTGTGGCAAATGGTAGACAGAGAATGGAGAACCATCCCTCAGGACACCATCCGCACTCTTATTGACTCTGTACCTCGACGTGTTTCTGCGTGCATCGCCGCTCGCGGTGGTCCTACATCCTACTGAGTCGATGCCGTGCGCATTGTGTAACCTGCATATCGGTTTGAAATAAACATCAATTATTCGTCCGTGCCGTCTCTGTTTTTCCCCAATTTTCATCCCTTTCGAACCACTCCTTCTTGGTGTTGCATTTGCTCTGTCAGTCAGTGTATATATATCAATGATATGTGTAAAGAAGTGAAATCAAAGATAAGGATTTTCACAAATGATGTTTTTCAGTGCAGAGTAATAAATAAGTTACAAGATTGTGAGCGGCTGCAAAATGACCTCGATAATGCTGTGAGATGGACAGTAGGGAATGGTATGATGATAAACGGGGTTAAAAGTCAGGTTGTGAGTTTTACAAATAGGAAAAGTCCTCTCAGTTTTAATTACTGCGCTGATGGGGTGAAAGTTCCCTTTGGGTATCATTGTAAATACCTAGGTATTAATATAAGGAAAGATCTTCATTGGGGTAATCACATAAATATGATTGTAAATAAAGGGTACAGATCTCTGCACATGGTTATGAGGGTATTTAGGGGTTGTAGTAAGGATGTAAAGGAGAGGGCATATAAGCCTCTGGTGAGACCCCAACTAGAGCATGTTTCCAGTGTATGGGACCCTTACCAGGATTATTACTTGATTCAAGAACTGGAAAAAATCCAAAGAAAAGCAGCTCGATATGTTTTGGGGGATTTCAGACAAAAGAGTAGCGTTAAAAAATGTTGCAAAATTTGGGCTGGGAAGACTTGGGAGAAAGGAAACGAGCTGCTCGTCTAAGTGGTATGTTCCGAGCTGTCAGCGGAGAGTTGGCGTGGAATGATATTAGCAGAGGAATAAGCTAGAGCGGTGTTTTCAAAGGTAGGAAAGATAATATGGAATTTGGGGTGTGTATTCTTTTATAGTGATGTGAATAATTTATCAAGGCTAATCTTCGATACATTTCCAAGTTTGTTTTTCCTGTAAAGGAAAAGTTTTAATTGAATGTTTTAATTTTGTCAATGTTTCTGGAATCTAACAAGTAGGCCATTCCAGAAAGTTACCCTGCCATTCGTTGGCTCAGTGCTTTATGTGTTAAAGGGTACAGTTAGATGAGGGTGTTGTGAGTTAATCTTTTGATATTGTAATTACATTCCACTTAGTCAAGTATCTTCAGAGGACATAACATCTATCATTTAAAATTAATACGAAAACACAGCGCCTCAAATCTGTAGCATACACTCACAGCGGCGATTGGGAAATTGAGAAAAACTAACATTTCTTGAACGAAGTACTCGAACTAATAAGCATATAAAGGACGTAAAAACTGAATTCAACACTTGTTAACTTAATATAAAATACAATTAGTATCCAACTTGTTATAGTTAATTATCGCAGCTTCAAAAGAAAGGAAAAGTACAAGTTATATGACTGTAGATTACAGGAAATGCAATAATTTAAGAACATTTTGTAATATCTAGACTTAGGTTCCATTGGAGATTAGATATTAATTCGTCTTAAATGATGATAATGCTGCCCAGAGAAGATCCTTCTTCACACTATTCTTTCGCAAAATATCCTTATAGCACGAGTTGACTTGGCAGTGGAAATAGGGGCGTGCAGTTGTGATTTTGCATCCGGGAGATAGTTGGTTCGAACCCAACTGTCGGCAGGTCTGAAGATCGATTTCCGTGAGTCCCACTTTCACACCAGGCGCTGTACCTTAATTAAGGCCACGGACGCTTCCTTACCACTCCTAGCCTTTTCCCGTCCTAGTCGTATCGTCGTCATGTGTCGGTGCGACATAAAACAATTCTAAAAGACAAATACAATATAACCATGTATTTTTCATGGTTCGTCTAATCCTAATGAATGGTTGTCTCCTCAAATACAGCGATATTACTTTGTTGTCAATTTCAGGAAATTACGTGGAACTAAAATGACATCATCAGATGAATGGTAGCACGCGACCATCTATATTCATTTCGATAACTTCTACTTCCATAAGTGCTTAAAGGTTCCTGCCTTTAACCTTAATGAGATCGAGAACCTCTGTCGGGATTCCAGATTTACACTTAAAAATGCTTGGCTCAGTTTTGAACGGTTGAGCGACGAGGTAGAGGATATCTCTGTTTTCGCAAATAAATGTATACGTATGAAGAGACAGCTCAGGGCATTTGCATTGTCCTGCATCACTCTCAGAAGGGATCGAATTTGGCGCGGAGAGAAACACTGAGCTGCAGTTCACTACGTCCTTCTTGTTTTAGAATTGTGCGGAGATCGTTTCGTAAAAGGTACAGCATATTTCGTAACTTGGGACTTTTTCAGGGCCACAAATGATTTCCTTAATGTCAAATTGTCCGCCTTCAGTCTCTGTATTTCTGTTTTCACCTGATTAATTGCTTCTTTGGTATTGTCAGCTACCTCGAGAGTCGTGTCTGTACTTGTTGACTGATGAAGATCTGTAAAACCCTATGTACACGTAATAATGTCTGTGAGCAAATAGAACATCGTAGAGAGAAGGAAATACAGTAACAGCAATAGCCTATTCACAATACTTCGAAATGTTGTTCCTATTCACTGTATCAGGATAGTAATGGTCTAATCGATGTCATTTCCATGCCAGGTAGGAATATGGACTGATGACTGAAAAAAACCACAGAAACCAGGACGTGCCACTCATAGGATCGTCACTGTCACCTGGATTTGAGCTTCCTCGGAAAACCTGGTCTACTCTTAACAGGATACGATCGGGCCATGGTAACTGCGCAGATTTCCACTACAAGTGGAGAAGAATTCCTACGCCTAACTGCGACTGTGGTGCCTCTAAGCAGACCATCCTGCACATTATCAGCGAATGTCCAAAAAGAAAGTACAGCGGCGGTATCATGCGCTTCCAGAGACAACCTGGATATAAATATATAGTGTGTTCTTCAAAATCATTGTGTGTTTATCTGTAAAGCCATACGTTAAATAAATAAACCCTTCAATACCATTTGCAGTTCAAATTTCAATGTATAAATTTTAGATTATATTATCCTTGACACCTTCAAGAACACCAATAAAGAGAGATTTTGACTCTTTCATATTCTCTGCCTTACATATAACCTTTAAGTTTCTCAGTTTATCGAAACGACGCAATATCAAGAAGAGAGATAATCTACCAATTAGCCGTCCCCACTGTGGGATCGAAATGATCGCTTCCTAATCAGTTCATATGAGCAATATTTGTTTTCTTTGTTGTTTAGATGTCAACGAATGTTTGTGCACAAAGTCTGCTGCGCTTTGGATGAAGATGTCATTTCACTGTTGTTCCTTAGTAATTGTCCCTCTAGCGCTAATATAAATTTATGAAAGTAAACTTTGAATATTGTTAATGGATTTAGAAATATGTCTTTGAAGAATTTCTTATTTTATTTACACTTAAAAATGCTTGGCCCAGTTTTGAACGGTTGAGCAGCGAGGTAGAGGATATCTCTGTTTTTGCAAATAAATATATACGTATGAAGAGACAGCTCTTAAGTTAAGGGCATTTGCATTGTCCTGCATCACTCTCAGAAGGGATCGAATTTGGCGCGGAGAGAAACGCTGAGACCAGACACGCTGCAGTTCACTAAGTCCTTCTTGTTTTAGAATTGTGCGGAGATCGTTTCGTAAAAGCTTGTGAAATGTGGTGTTACAGAAGAATGCTAAAGGTGAGATGGGTAGATCATATGATGAACGAAGAGATACTGAATAGAATTTGTGAGAGGAGAGCAATTTGAGTAGAGGAATGGATAGAGTGGTAGAAGTCGCCCAGGACTGGTTTACTGAAGTGTAGACGATAACAACGGTGAGAGTAGACCTTGGCTTGAATAACACAAACAGATTAGAGCAGTTGTAGTAGAAATGAAAAAGTTAGCACAAGATAGGGTGGCATGGGAGGCAGAATCAAATCAGTCTGTGAATTGATAACTCAAACAAACACCGGAAACCAGGAGGTGCCACAATCCTGAGTTCAGTTCTCAGCACCCCATGCTACCCTATCTTGTGCTAAACTGTCTTCACTTTCCCTCTTTAATGGCAAGCCTAGAAGTTCGCTTTCTAAGTCTCGTTCATACTTACTAGGGAGGAAATGAGCAGACCCAACAGAAGAACTACAGACCAAATAGTGTCTCTCACAACTTACATAGATGCAAGCTATCAGAGAAAGCTTACGACATCAGTGGCTTTTATTGATCTGACAACAACCTATGATACAGTCTGGAAGGACGGCCTAGTCTTCAAGTTTCTGAAAGTGACACCATGTAAGACGACTGCCCGGCTCTGGAATAATATGCTAAGCCAAAGACTTTTCCAGGTACATATGGGGAATACTGTGAGCACCAAAAGATCACTAAATAATGGACTTCCTCAGAGTTCTGTAAGGCAGAGAATATGAAAGAGTCAAAATCTCTCTTTATTGGTGTTAGGGTCTGAATCTTGCCTGCTCCACTGGAATTTTCTCTAGGATCTCTGGGCCAATTCTAATGAGAAGGAGCCTTTCTAGTAATGTATATGTCACACTAAGCAGGGCAATAGGTCTGTAGATCTCTGGTTTATCGCTGGCTTTGCCTTTCTTCAAGATGGCTATGATCTGTGTTAGTTTGAATAGCTTTGGCAATTGCCCACTCTGTAGGATGTTCGTGAAGAAGGTGGACTACAATACTCTAGCTCTATCCGCGTAATGAAAAATTCTGGGTGAATATCATCCACGCCTGGTGCTTTTCCTGGCTTGATATCAGCAATTGCAATAGTTATCTCATTCTGAGTAAAAGGTCTGGAGTACTCCGATATATCTAGGACACTGTCTTTCAGGATTTCCAGATTCTTCTTTTTTCGTTTCGTGAATATTTTATCCTTGCTACTTTGGGATTTCGTGACTATATGAGATGAAAATGTGTTTGGGTGCGTTTCTGAATTCATTCGTGTAATGGGTTTTCCAACCCCCAGCTTCTTGAGAAGGGATCAAGCTACATGACTGGATTTTGTAAAGACAAGAGATTTAACTTTTGAAATCCACTTTTGTCTTCTTGCAGAATCTAAGCTAAGTAAAAGTTGATCTGCAATTTCGTAATCACCACTATCGATGTATTGTTGATAAAGAGTATCTGTTTCCTCACTCCATCCAGGGATGTACTCTCTAAGAAAGCCCCTACAGGGGTGCTTTCTCGCTGTAGATATCACAGCTCCCACGAATCTCTCATATCCTGTACTTGTTGGTGGTATCTTTCGCAAAACATTGTCAAGGTCCTCTGTAAAGGCAGACCAGTTAGCTTTACTGAAGTTTCAATTCAATTCAATTCAATTCAATTCAATTCAATTCAATTCAATTCAATTCAATTCAATTCAGTTCAATTCAATTCAATTCAATTCAGTCACTACTGATCTGCATTTAAGGCAGTCGCCCAGGTGGCATATTCCCTAACTGTTGTTTTCCTAGGCTTTTCTTCAATGATCGCAAAGAAATTGGAAAATTATTGAACATTTCTCTTGCTAAGTTATTCCAATCCCTAACTACACTTCCTATAAATGAATATTTTCCCCAATTTGTCCTCTTGAATCACCCAGAACAAATCGAGATTCTTTTCTTTGGATTTTTTCCAGTTCTTGAATCAAGTAATCCTGGTGAGGGTACCATACACTGGAACCATACTCTAGTTGGGGTCTTACCAGAGACTTATATGCCCAGTCCTTTACATCCTTACTACAACCCCTAAATACCTCATAACCATGTGCAGAGATATGTACCCTTTATTAACAATCATATTTATGTGATACCCCAATGAAGGTCTTTTCTTATATTAACACCTAGGTACTTACTTACAATGATCCCCAAAAGGAACTTTCATCCCATCAACACAGTAATTAAAACTGATAGGATTTTTCCTATTTGTGAAACTCACAACCTGACTTTTAACTCAGTTTATCATCATACCATTGCCTGCCGTCCACCTCACAACACTATCGAGGTCACCCTGCAGCCGCTCACAGTCTTGTAACTTATTTATTACTCTGTAAAAAATAACATCATCTGCAAATAGCCTTGTCTCTGATTCCACTTCTTTACACATATCATTGATATATACATAAGAAAACATAAAGGTCCATTAATACTGCCTTGAGGAATTCCCCTCTTAATTACTACAGGGTCAGATAAAGCTTCACCCACTCTAATTCTCTGAGTTCTATTTTCTAGAAATATAGCCACCAATTCAGTCACTCTTTTTTCTAGTACAATAGCACTCATTTTTGCCAGTAGTCTTCCATGATCTACCCTATCAAATGCCTTAGATAGGTCAATCGCAATACAGTCGAATTGACGTCCTGAATCCAGGATACCTGCTATATCTTACTGAAATCCTACAAGCTGAGCTTCAGTGGAATAACCTTTCCTAAACCCAAACTGCCTTCTGTCAAACCAGTTATTAATTTTGCAAACATTTCTAATGTAATCAGAAAGAATGCCTTCCCAAAGCTTACATGCAATGCATGTCAAACTGACTGGCCTGTAATTTTCAGCTTTATGTCTATCACCCTTTTTTTATACACAGGGGCTACTATAGCAGCTCTCCGTTCATTTGGTATAGCTCCTTCAACCAAACAATAATCAAATAAGTACTTCAGATATGGTACTATATCCCAACCCATTGCCTTTAGTATATCCCCAGAAATCTTATCAATTCCAGCTGCTTTTCTAGTTTTCAACTTTTGTATCTTACTGTACATGTCATTGTTATCATAGGTAAATTTTAATACTTCTTTAGTATTAGCCACCTCCCCTATCTGGAAATTATCCTTGTAACCAACAATCTTTACATACTGCTGACTGAATACTTCTGCCTTTTGAAGATTCTTACATACACACTCCCGTTATTCATTAATGATTTCTGGAATGTCCTTCTTTGAATCTGTTTCTGCCTTAAGTACCTATACATACCCTTCCATTTTTCACTAAAATTTGTATGACCACCAATTATGCTTGCCATCATGTTATCCTTAGCTGGCTTCTTTGCTAGATACAATTTCGTTGTAAGTTCCTTCAATTTCTCCTTACTTCCATAATCATTTCTAACTCCATTTCGTTCCGACCTGTACCTCCTTCGTAGTCTATTTACTTCTCTGTTATAATATAGTGGATCTCCAGCGTGGTCGTGCGGTAGTCGAAACTAGAGGAATCTGGATTCCAAGCTCATAGAGGACTGGTCGGTGTTGGCTATGAGGAAAGTCTGTGAGCACTTTCCGGATGATTGGTAAGAATTTATCGTCTTTGTTTCTGGACAGAAAGCATAGGTCAGGGCAATACTCTAATCTCCGCACTGCAGATCTAAAAGTACCTCGATCCTTGGCGTCAATAACATGGAAGAGGTGATTAATTTCAACCCAACCCTTTAGCGCCCCTCCAGTGTCGTCGTTGGTTCTATAATTCCACTCCTGATGATGGCTGTTTAAGTCTCCTACATAGACAGCTGGGTGTGGATGCACATCTAAAACTTGACTAGGCCACTTGATATTGGGTGGTTTATATATATTTGAGACTACAGTGTCACCTATTCGAGTAACAGCAGTGTGAATATCCTCGCTTGTACTGGAAGAGACAAGGCAGGCATTATCTACGGTGGAGCGTACGTAGGTGGCATTACCATACGCTTGATGATAAGTAGCTCCCAGAAAATCTGAAATCTTTCCTCTTTTTCTCAACTGCTGATCATCTGCATCATGAGTTTTTTGGATAACTACTAAGTCAACTTCATAAGAAAGTAGCAGATTAGACAGCGCTTCACTCTCGGATCGGCTAATGCCTTCTACATTAAGTTGGAAAATACGGACAGTAGGTCCCAGTCTCCTAGTAGTAGTAGTAGTAGTTTGGTCCTGAAGAGGACCTTTGCATAGTGAAGCCATGTTCATTAATGTTGTATCTTGACCAGGAGAGAACGCCTGTTCGCTGTTACTCACTCAGCACCACCCGGGGATCCATGTAGGGTACTTTAAGGTTAAACCTACGGACGGGGTTGCAGCATTTTAGGCCGACCAAAAGTGCGATTTTTCAATTTAAATTTCAGTTAAAAGTGAACTTTTCTCCTTATAGCAGTGAAAATGTTTTGTTGATATCCACACCTTCGGAATTACGACCAAAGCGTGAAGCTCTGTCACCCAAGCAAGTCCCTTATCGACACGCTTTCTGCTCGTTTCTCCTAATTTTTGTTTCTCAGAGCAAGAACGTTTAATACTGTCCCCTTCAAAAGTGGTAATAATTTAGTAAAGGAGAATGATTTATTTCATCAGCGAGTTGGAACATTATTTAATCGCCAGGAGGGTGAGATTTTATATTTCCGTGCTAGTGCGAGCCAGCCACTTGTGAACCGGTTTTCCCGACCTACCAAGAGAATGAGGAAGCAGGGTGAAATTCCTGTTAGGTGGCCTTCAAACACATGTGTGTGTACCACGTGACCCGGCGAGCAGCGTGATCTCAATCGATCAATAAATGCATAGTCAAGTGACGTGAAACTGGAGCAGCCAATAAAAATGACAACCTTCACAGGAAGGCAACAGATCCACCAATTAGATGTAATTAAGAGGCACGCCTACGTCTTAAGACAGGGAATTAATGGTAATTCCAGAGGAAATTTTATAGAGGGTTTTTACTTCTGAACACTTGATTTGAGCGTTACTCTAATTGCAGCTACGGTAGAGACTGGACGTCGTTTGCTTCACTGGGAGACTTTACATTAGAGAAGGCATCGAGGACTGTATAAACTGCAATTCAGACACTTGGAAAAATTAGGTACGATTTATTTAGGGTTGTCATAAGATAAGTGTCCACATCCAAATTATAAATCATCGCGTGTGTATCCTGGACTATTGCTAAGACTTTTGTTAGTTTCAGCTTTCTACGAGAACTTAGAAGAAGGAAGGTCGTTGGTTCGAGCTCACTTCAAGATGGCTATCCAGTTCCGTGATGAATACTACAGTTTTCTGTGTACCTTCAGCTCCTCCGTGAGTCACTAATCATGTAAGGCGTCGGACATAGGCAAGACTTTGTTCGATGGAAGGTGATGTGACCACGTACTAGGTCATCAGCCAGAATCCAGTTATCACCAGCCACATGAGTATTCTTTAAGAATTCATTTCTTTCTATTTCTGTAAAATGTTTGTAAAACGTAGCCTTACCTTATTCATTTAGATTTCTAGTAGTTTGACTTTTCATTCTTCTTTCTTTGGTGGGAGGTAGTTTGTGCTCTGGAATGAATGTGTATTGGTTTCTATTAGTTAGAGATGAGTGTATGTCATCGAGAGAGACCTCAACTGTCCTAAGAATTTAGAAGGCAGGAGAGATAAAATTAAATGAACCCCGCGTTAATTTTGAATGGTTTTGAAATAATTTGAAAATTAACTGAGACAAATTAGGACAGTGTTCTAGTGTTTTTCTAAGTGTAAAATTTCATTCTACGATTTTACGACATGTTTGTGGGCTTGAGTTCGTTTAGAGTCATCCGAATAACTTCGTATGATAGCTTTGCGAGTGAGATTATGCACGGTCAAAATATAATAATAATAATGAGTAAAAATAGTTAAACCTAATTACGGGCTAAAATTATTTAATAAGGTCATGGGTTTAATGTTAGTTTATTCTTGGAAAGAATTATCGTGTGCTCACTTTATGTAAAGTAAGCCTGGAACCTGGCAATCCTCCGGACGGAGTAATGACGAATTATATGTATATTTTCTGCGCTATTAATTTGAGTGTGACTTGCAGATGGACATTATATTTTGAGTGATAATTTATGCATCCATTAGAGTCACTTTGGAAGAGATGTGTCACTGGACATGATTTCTTCGAGCTTCAGTGCAGATTAATCGAGAGCCACGACATTATAGGTGAATAAAAATAAATGCCGCAACCCATGTACCGTAAGCGCGTATTCTAATATTTTGACCTGTGTCGTAGTTATTTTACTTGCTTATTTTGGATGATTTCTGTTTAAAGTATTTCCTTGAACATCGTTGTATAGTTAATTTCTACGTATAAGTGATAACCTCAATTCTATCACATTCTAAATCGATACCGGGGATATACGTGATATTGTCATCTAGAGAATGATTTCCCTAATTTGCAATAAATCCTAAATTTAATAATAATGGGTTAGTGTTCGTGTAAATAATATTATAATATTGTCGTGTACCTATGTATGAATGTGTGATGTGTGATTTGATTATATTCTGTGTTTTATGAATATTTCTTGAATGATTTTGTGATGATATTCTCCACTGTGCGCGTCAAATTTTTGACCGATTTATATTATTTTGCGTGTCCGTGATTGGATGGATTATGAGTCTTTAGAAGATTTTATTATAATTTAAGGTAGATTAGGTCCTAATTCACTGAGTTAAAGTGAATAAGAGAAGGCAACGTCCGTGGACTGATGTCACGAAACTGAATTATTAGGTATTGTACAGTCACTTTCTGCATAAAAACGAGTAAAATTTAGGTTGATATGAGTTCAAGTAAAAGTTTATGATAAGAAGTTTAGTCATTTAATAATTATAAAAATGAAGTAATTGTTTAAGGGAAAGTCTAAGGAAGACTTATTAACCATAATTTTTTGAATTAAATAGTTTTCAATAATTTAAATAAGGAAGAGAAAATGATCATTTTCTTGTGAAATAAAAGCGAGATCCGGATGGAATATTTTAATTTAAGAAATTTGATTATCAGTAGAGGAGAGTGAGATCAGATATTGTTTTGATTTTCAATCCATTTTACAGTAAATTAATGATCCCTATATTTATTATTACAGACACGAACAGTCGTTGAACTTTAATTTGATCAAGATCCCTCATAAATGATAGCACGAGGAGAAGATATTTCCAAGAATCAAACCCAGATTTTGTGAATTTAATTGTTTTATTTGAAGGAGTGTCAGTTTTTTAATACATGTATAAACCTATTTTAGTCTCCTTTCATTTGCCGCTAGTCCTTCATCTATCCCTGCCTTTAAAAATTTCTGCACAGCCGATAGCGAACGGTCCACCTCTGAGACCCTCGCTCTCCGGCGAGCTGAGCCCGGCATGATGGGGGCAATACATGCCATTTTATATGCTTACAGGTGAAGGTCCACCTGATAACTCTGAAAGTTTTTAAGATACCAAGATGAAATTTTTCATACATGTACATTTCGTAGAGAAGAAAATTATATACTAGAATTATTGAGCTAGTTTCATTGGTTACGTTAAAAATGTTTTAATAGGAAAAGTAATGAAAAACTGAATACCTCAAAAAACTTCATAGACACATATTTATACATGATGAACTACACTCATTCTAGTATAGGTTGTAGCTATAGCATTACTAATCATAATAAGAAAGAAGCATAGAAAAATATTCTTGAGTTTGGAAATTATCAGGGAGACGTCAAAACAATCGCCATGATACACCGCCATTTTGAAGAACTATAATTATAATGAAATAGGTTTATATGATTAGTAAATATGTAGGTGTTTTATTACTGAATAAGGTGTTTGTCATGCTAAGTTTCCTTTTAGTATTAATTTCCAATGTTGTGGAAAAGGAAAGTTTAATACACGCCGTATTTATATGTTCAAAGGTTTAGGTCCCCGCTTAAAATTAAATAATGATGCACTGCAGTATTCCAGCTCATTACTTAGCCTTTCTAACCGTACACCACCCTCTAGGACCCCGGTACGACCTAGGGATGATGAGGTCAATAACCTTACCCACCAGGGTGAGAGTAGAAGAGAGAGGAAAAGGACAGAGAGAGAGAGAGAGATAGATAGAGACCCTGGTGAGAAGGTTGCTAGCGTGTCCGCCCCAAAATAGGAGTTATAGCGAACACGAGGGAGAACGATGGGCACAAGAAAAACGACAACAAAGGTCCAAGCACAAAAAAACAACAAGAAACCATAGAAATTACCAAAGGATGAAGTTACCACACTTACCGGAAGCAGCGGAGGAAGACGACTTAAGGCCGTGGAAGCTAATACACAAAAAAATCGGTGACAGTGCTCCACCGAACGTGGCGAATGAAAACCAACACTTGAATAAAATTAAAGAACTTTAATTGTAAGGGTAAATAGGAGGCAACAAATTAAATCTTTAAGTTGATAAAACCTGTGTTTATTTTAAGAAGTAAAACCAAAATCAATAAATAAATTCAACGTAAAGTTGAAAAAGGGGAAAAGTAAGTAACAATTAATTAATGAATCAGACATTACCCGATATAGTTTAAAAGAAAAATTAATTCATTAGTGATTAACAATTAAAGTAAATAGATATTCTTTAACAGATAATAAATTATAATTATTACGAAAACAACAAAGAAAAGAAAAGGATGACCTCCGTACCTAATAAAATGTGATCTGAAAACAACGGAAAACCAATTGACTTCCTTACATAAATACTACCTTGAATAAAAATGTGATCGATCACGGATAATTAATAAATTAATTAAAAATACCATACTCAGTTAACAAGGTTTTCAATTAGATTGTTTTTCAACGCGGCCGCTTCTCATGATTACCAAAATTAAAACGTTCAGTTTTCACCAAGGACAGTTTCCAAGACATATAGAATTTTACGTAGAAAAACACCACCACCCGGGGCAAGAAAAGGTAACACAACTTTAAAGGGTGGTCAAAATAAATTAAATAACATGTAAAACAGTAAACGATACACTCAACTCAGTAATATATAATTCAAGATCCACACAGGCTCCATGCGCCAGACTACATCAACAACCGACAACAATCACCACACAAAACCGTTGCCAAGGTAACCACCAAAACAAAAGCAACACTCCCAAAAACAAGGAGGTAAACAGGCAAGAGAAATTAATTCGCGGAAAACCCCGGAAGGGGGAGGGGAGAAGAAAACATACCCAACGAATGGGAAAACAAAACACAGGAAAGCAAACAGAAACCCGAAGAAAGTTAAGCCCGCAATCTTGGAGACTGTACCTTGGTTCACAAGGAAAGTTACAATTTAAGATGCCAAAAAACCTCATTTTAATTTTAAATTAAATATTCCAATTCAGTTCACTGTGGACCTTCCACATTACTGTGATTAGTTGCCGAAACTGTTTTTCAGATTTTCATAACAGCACACGCCAATAGGCACCAGTTTAACGACGAAAATTTAAATCTTTATTATTATTATTATTATTATTATTATTATTATTATTATTATTATTTTTCCAATGTTTCCTGAAATCTTTGAAAATATCAAAATCCTCTTCTTGACGACGCTTAAACTGTTTCAAACACTGGTACATACCTTTGGTGATGAAGAAATTGTGAGAAATTCAAACCTGGCCATGGTTAACGAAGAATGCGATCGTGAAGCCAGCACACAAGACCTTGTTAGCGAGTATCCAGAAGAAATATAGTTGAACAAATATGATCAGATGAAATGGTAGGAGGTCTCCAACTAGTTCTGTCGGGGAACATCCCCGTTAATGCACTAATCACGGAGGTTTTAAGGTAATCCACCACTGCATAGCGCAGCACACAATCACACACGCGCTCATGATGGCTACCTCAAGCGAACTGGCTCTCGCGTCAGACGCGAGGAGGAAGCAAGTCTCTTGGTAGCCGGCGGGCGCATGCGCAGTTACGCGCAACCACACGGAGCCAGGACAATGGCGCGCAGCATACATTAGCTTAAAAAAGGGTATTTTGGCGAACAGCCGATTGACACAGATATTCCAGGGCACAAGGCCAGTCCAAAAAGGTTATAAAGGG
This sequence comes from Anabrus simplex, assembly GCF_040414725.1. Classification (NCBI taxonomy): domain Eukaryota; kingdom Metazoa; phylum Arthropoda; class Insecta; order Orthoptera; family Tettigoniidae; genus Anabrus; species Anabrus simplex. The sequence goes on from NC_090265.1 coordinate 6,224,695, forward strand.
AGGCTCACACTATTTAATATTGTCTCACCTTCGTGGCAAATATTTGGAGAAAGCCATATACATTTTCGATGGCCCTATGTTGTAGGGGTCTTCGGGTTGGATTTCGAGGTCTACTCAGCCTAGGTGATTACAATCGAGGAGCTATCTGACGGGGAGATAGCGGCCCCGGTCTAGAAAGTCAAGAGGATTCATCCTGCCGTCCGCAAGACACCTAGTATTCTGCAGGCCTTCGGCCTGTGCAGCGGTCGCTTTGGAGGCCCTTTGGGTGCTGTTGCGCCATGAGCTTTGGTTTGATCATTATTGTTTCCTTTTTTATGTGAGCAGACAAGAGAGTGCAGAGGTTGCCAATGAAGAGGTGGGGTACAGATAAGGGCAGTTTTTATTTATTTATTTATTAGGTACAGTTGATGAAAGGCCACTTTACACTGATAATATAAAAAATCTAATGCGTAACTACCAGATACTTAAGACACACATGGGCGCATAGGGTCCGGTTTCGAAAATTTGTCACTGACAGCACAATGATTGAAATAAAATGACGTGCACAAACCTTTTTATAAATGGTACGGCAGGTACGGGCTAGGAAAAGCGGCGGCCCGAAGGGGCTGGATAAAGGTCGTATTAAGCGAAAGATACCAACACCAATTAACAACGATATCTCGCCAAGCTTCTTTAATTACAAGTTCGGAAACTTTAACTGCTTTAAAAACATCAAGTAACAACAATTTACAATTAAGAGGATAATACCCGTATATACATTCAGAATTATTACAAAACACTAATGAGGGAGCCAGCCCTCTCTACCAGGTACAAGTTCACATGCATACGTGAAGGGTTTCGCTTTGCAACTTCCCAAACATAATATGAAAGACCTTCAAATATTACAATAAGGTTGAGAATAAATTAAGCATGGCCTTCCGAATTCTTATCCAACGCAACGCCCGAAGGCACATAGAGAATCCGTAGTGGATTACAATAACGTAGAAAAGCAACACCTACTTAACCCCACTATGGAATGTTTCGGCCATGAAAATACTTTCTTTAAACTGAATCAAACACATCAACTAGAAATCTTAAATAAAGATCGAATCCAAAGCACAAAGTTCCTATCATTACACAGTGACAAGCCTCCTTTTTACCTCAGGCACCTTAAATTCCGACATCTTAAGGGGACAGTACAATAGCAAGATCCCTCTATCTCTCTTACCTCCGCGCTAGCGTGCCGGGATCGACGGGCTAGAAGGCAAGCCCGGGAGATAACAAACTGCTCAGAGTGCCAACAGCAGAATGACCCGGCCGGCCGATGAGAACGACCGCGAGCCGAGCAGCGGTCACGTGGACCGAAACTCCCCTCTAGAAGAGAAGGGAGTTGCAGGGGGGGGGGCGAAGCAAGAGAGATAGAGAGAGCTCGGAAGGGAGGGAGGACTCTTCAGGGCGAGAATACTTCTACATTTCCCTGAAGACATGCGGAACGGGCAAAAATACATTTATTCCATAAGAGGGGCAAGGATAGGAAATAAAATAGATGTAAATACATCAAATTACACAATACATAGTACAGCTTGCAAGCACATACACTGTAAAAACACTGAAGAAAGATAGTCTGGGAGGGGGATCACAGTTTACACGGTTCAATAAATTTGCTTAATTTATTGGTAATTTAACTTACCTATATTGCAGGTAAAACAGGTGAGATAAATGGCAGGAGAGTACTCGGAATGAGGAGATAGAGACTAAGTTAGGGATGAACTCTATAGATAAAGCTGTACGCATAAACCGGCTTCGGTTTTGGGGTCATATTAGGCGAATGGAGGAGGATAGGTTACCTGGGAGCATAATGTACTCTATTATGGAGGGTAAGAGAAGTAAAGGGAGACCAAGACGACGATGGTTAGACTGAGTTTCTGACAATTTAAAGACAAGAGATATAGATCTAAATATGGCCACAGCATTAGTTGCAAACAGAGAATTCTGGCGACATTTAGTAAATTCACACAGGCTTACAGAATGAACGTTGAAAGGCATAACGATGATGTATGATAAAAGTAAGGATTTCTAGCAGATATTTAAAAACAATGCGTACATCAATAAATCAAGGTTTTGAAAAAAATGGTACACGTTAACCTGTTTGTGTTTCCTTACAATATTTTGATTCTTTAAAGTCCAAACAGCAAAATGCAGTCTATTGTCACATTAAATGGAAAACGAAAACAACTACATCCTTCTTTCAGCAGATACATTTGAGGTGACGTGACTGGAATGGTATAACAAAAATCACCATTAACACAGTTTGTTAATTTGTACCGCTTCCTCTAGTCTTCAAGGTGGCACACAATCTCTATTGTCGATTAACATTCAAACTATCCTATTCTTTGTTTAATTTTGGACACACTGTTATTAGGATGTAATGTCCTGCACTTGGCACACAACTTTCTGATGAACTTATACTGGACGTCGGAAGTAATAGTTCTAGGATTTGTTCATCATCGAGATTACCGACTATAATTTATTAAACAAACTGAACACATTTAACCTAAGACACCACATGGGTTCAGAATTTGCGATATAGCAAACAGCGTACGAGGATGAACTGAACACAAAGGCACATCAAAGCTAACTGAAGAGTTAGACGTCCAGTGCATGGCTACCAAATTCTCAGACTGGAAACGGGAAACAGACTTCCCTCGGATCTCCTGAACCCATGTATGGTAGTTAGTGGTAAAATAAGTATAGCAAATTTCGGCATAAAAAGCAATATTAAGTATCAACAGTAAAGTATTAATAATAACAATAGCAACGATAACTGGCAAGGGTCGGTTACAGAGTTAACAAGAAGAAAGTTCGTGGGTTGGAAGAACGGAACAAACTTGAAATCTGGGGAGGTCTTCAAAGGAATCTTTTAATTTCGTGTTTGAAGGATGCAAAAGGTGTGAATATGTCAATATCGGATAGTGAGTTACCAAGTGAGTTACAGACGGTGGAAGATAGAGCGTTGTTGTAAGGTCAGGCGCGGACGAGACACACAATGAGTAAATCCAAACGAAAGGCATAGTCTTACGTCGTTAATATGAAAAGTTTTCCTTGACTTTTTTTATTTCACTTTTTTCATAATTAGGTGCAATTTTCTCGAGTATTGGTTGGTGTAAATTCATAACATTTTGAATAGAAGTTACCCAGATAAATAGAAAGCTTGGAGTGCGAGGAATAACAATTTTATGCTTTCAAAATATTGAAAAGATATTATAGAAAAGCTACCATCAAGTACCAAAAATTACTGAAAGCCAGAAAATATATTTAGGAAAAACTTTACTGCATTTTAATGTTTTTAAAATTTTCTTTACGTCTCACAAACACAGAAGATGTGTATTACGGCGAGGATGGGACTGAAAAGCCGTAAGAGTGGGAAGGAAGCGGCCGTGCCGGCAAATAAGATACAGCCCCTGCATTTCCTTGGTGTGAAAATGAGAAACCGCGGGATAACATCTTTAGCGCTGTCGACAATGGGGTTCGAACCCACCATCTCTTCGATGAAAGCTCACAGCTGAGCGCCCGTAACCGCACGACGAACTCATCCGGTGCACTTCAGAAATGTAACATATTATGCCATAACTTACTCAATGTGCGTACCAAAAAGCAGTGGCGTATGAAAAATTAATATGTCAATTATACTTGTAATAAAATTATCAGAGTGGTCCATAAACAGTCGCAGCAAATTTCTAGTTTTTATTGAATGGGTGTTCCAAGTTTCAGTTAGATATGATGGAGACTGTGGAAGATATGTGCAATAAAATTTATAGGTGTAAATCAGCCTACGTCTACCCTTACTAAGTCTAAACTGAAAAGAAAATTGCTTCCACTTCAACAAAAGAAGGGTTAAGGGAGGAGAAGCTATGTTAGTGATAGACACGTACTGCTCTCACCGAGGTTAAAATATACCGACACTCTCTGGAAGGTGATAGATCAGCAGTGTGAGGGGGGTGGCACTCTCCAGAGAATGGTGAAATATTGAGCTCATCTACAGACAATGGTATCGTCCATTAACGCAGACAGAGCGGGTGTATTAAGAGAAGACTCTTCTTAATGTAGGTTACATGACGGAGAATGCCATTAATAACAAGTTCTACCTGTTAGTTCAATGAAAACACAGGGGATTGATGAAGCAGCTGCCTCGAATTTCATGTGACTTCTTGGTTCGTGGCAGGTTTCTAACGGAAGGTACATGCAAGCAATTCTTAATTATAGAAACCGACGTGCAACGGGCTCTCATTACCACATACAATAGTTATACAAATGTATTGCATATAAAAAGGATGAATTATCACAAGGAGGACTCAGTATTAATTATTGTGTTGATGGGGCGACATGGGAATCAACATAAGAGCATCAAGAACGACCTTCGCTGGGGTTAACATAACACAAGTTACAGATCATTTCACATATTTATAGGGTTACTAGCTGATGTACTCGTGCTTCGCTACGGAATTCTAGGTTAGGTAGTTTAAACCTTGTGAGCAAGATTGTATTAAGTTGCATAGCTCTTAAAGTTGTCCTAGAAGCACGACGGGCAAGTCACCAACGTCCTTTCTCATATGAAGACTGGGTTAGGGAATTTTCATAGTAATGGTAGGACAGCTTGCCTACCGTCAGTCACAATCAGGTTGGGGAGTTTTCATTAAAATGGCAGACACTCACTCTCCGCCTGCCTTTATAGATCCTCAGAAAGACTCTCTTAGTGGTTTTCCCAACTGAAATGAACATGGGTCATTACAATGACGTCAGTAGGAATGGCGCGATTAAAAGCAATGCCTTCGTATGAAATACTCGATCAAATGGAAAACCACACATTTTCTCACTTTTAACGAAGAGTACTACGCTTTGGAAAATCCCAATTCACTACACTGGCGCTGGAAAGAACTATCTGACGTGGAAGCAATTTTTCCTCCAAGCCAGAGAAGAAACCACATCCTCGCAGCTAATTTGGAATAAAATTAATGTAGATTTAATGAAAGTGAAGAGGAAGAAGCTTTTCCTAAGAAACGGCTGTTTTCAGGGTTGAATTTTGAGTTATTTAGTGAATTGTGGTACTATAATTTAGAATAGGGCTAAATTGTACTTCCAGACCTGTTCATACTACTACTCCTACTACTAACTGAGCCTCTGACTTAAGTGCGCACACTGCTCATTCAAAACAGCGCGTCCGAGTAGGTATCGAATAGCTGGCATACTATGATGAACCAGTGTGTTACGTACCAGCAGTATCAGAAAATGTATGAACCAGAGGATACGCATGCTAAAGAAGAAAGTTATCTAACTCCTCAGCTATTTCCCGCCAATATTCAGTTAGGCTGTTATACTCGGTACGCAGCAGTAATCCCATCTATCGGAGTTGAATGTCAGCATAAGAGACAAAGAACATTACAACAAACAACGGTCAGTGTAATGTTATTGTTGATCTATGTTACGCGCTTTCGATATTGTAGGCCTTCACATTATTCATTGTCTTCCGCTTCTGAAATACCACTCTTATCACAGTCGGTACGGTAAAACTGAATAAAACATAAATGATCCGAAATTATATTCTCTATAACTTTTGTTATGTAGTACTTTTCCATAGGACCAAGAACATAGGTATTTAAAAATTAAATTTTAGGTGCCTTCCCCTAAGCTACCATTTTACCCAGGGTGAATAACATGGTTTATAGCTTAAACTGTATTTTATTATTCCCCGACTCTATATACCGATTTTCATTAAATTATGTTTATCCATTTTGTCGGGGCTCGGCGTTGATATGGACTTAGCAACAAAAATCCAAATTCATGAATATCTGTGTTATTATAGCCGGTACGGTAAAAATGCATCAGACGAAAATGATCAGAAATTTAATTCTATATAACTTTAGTTATGTAGTATTTATCGATATGACCACTAATAATATAAATATTTGAGAATTGAATTTTAGGCCTTCCCCTAAACTATCATTTGACTCAGCGTGAATAAAATAATTTATAGCCTAGATTGTAACGGCTCATCCCCCGACTCTACATACCGATTTTTATTAAATTCTCTTCAACCGTTTACTCGCGATGCGTGTACATACATACATACATACATACAGACAGACAGACAGAAATTACGGAAAAGTAAAAAGTGCATTTTCTTGTTACTGTGGACATGATCGACACAGAAATACCATTCTTTTCCAATTCTGAGCAATGTACAGACAAAACTCTTATTTTATATATATAGATTTAGTGGTAGTGTTAAGGATGTAAACGAGAGGGCGTATAAGTCTCTGGTAAGACCACAACTAGAGTATGGTTCCAGTGTATAGGACCCTCACCAGGATTACTTGATACGGGAACGAAAGCACCACGAGTTGTTTTAGCCGATTTCAATCAATCAATCAATCAATCAATCAATCAATCAATCAATCATTCAATCAATCAATCAATCAATCAATCAATCAATCAATCAATCAATCAATCAATCAATCAATCAATCATTAAGGATATACATTTAGGACAGATTCCCTATCTGTTCTTTTCCTAGGCTTTCCATAAATGGTCGCAAAGACATTGGAAATTACTGAACATCTCCGTTGGTAAATTATTCCAATCCCTAACTCTCCTTCCCATAAACGAATATTTGTCCCAATTTGTCCCCTTGAATACCAACTTTATTTTTATATTGTGATCGTTCCAACTTACAGTATTCGCCTACTAATGTCATTCCCCGCCATCTCTCCGCTGACAGCTCGGAACATACCACTTAGTCGAGTAGCTCGTGTCCTTTCTCCCAAGTCTTTCCAGCCCAAACTTTGCAACATTTTTGTAACGCTACTCTTTTGTCGGAAATCATCCAGAACCAATCGAGCTGATTTCGCTTGGATTTTTCCAGTTCTCGAATCAAGTAATCCTGGTGAGAATCCTATAAACTGGAACCGTACTCTAGTTGGGTTCTTACCAGATACTTACAGCCCTCTCCGTTACGCCCTTACTACAACCCCTAAACACATCATAACTATGTGCAGAGATCTGTACCCTTCATTTACAATCCCAGTTATGTTATTGTCCCAATTAAGACCATTCCTACCTCACTCATGACAGGAATATATCCGAATATATGGGAAAGTGCCAAAATACGACCGATAAGAAAAATCGATAATCCAACAAAACCGGAAGACTTTCGACCAATTTGCATACTTACTTGTCTTAGTAAAATATTAGAAAATGTCGTTCACAAGCAGATAACAAATTACCTTAACAAACACAATTTACTCGACAAATACCAGTCAGGATTTAGACCTAACCACAGCACAAACACAGCACTACTAAAAGTCACAAATGACATTCAAGCAGGCATGGACAACGGACAAATGACTACCCTTGTACTTCTAGACCTAAGTAAAGCATTTGACTGTGTGGACAGGGAAATATTATTAGCTAAGCTATAAGCACAAAAATTTTCTTCCAGCGCACTGACGTGGCTGCACTCTTTTTTAATTGGGCGGTAGCAGTGCATGTCAGCGGGTACGAAAGTATCATACTGGCAACAAAATGAGGTTGGCGTAGTGCAGCGCAGTGTTCCAGCGCCACTGCTAATCTCATTGTAATTAAATGATCTATATTAGTTTTATTGCAGCCAAATGGCCATGTAAGTAAGTACATTAATTCTAACATTTCCAAGCCACATAGGTCTCATTCTTCTGAACAGAATTTAGTCAATGATTTCCCTTTATTTGGACATGTTAAGACGTGGTATCTATCACATTCACGATCGCACAACTTACACATGCATCCGAATTCAGGTTCATGAAATGTTTTGGTTTTGCAGAGCTTAAAGTGAAAGCCATGAACAGCCAATCTAATTACAATATGTCTTAATTCGTAGTTCGCTTCCATCCATCCCCGCGTTGTCATAGCATCTGTTGCATAGAAATCTAACCAAATGATCTACCAGAACATATAAAAAAGGTTTAAATACTATTTATACGCAGATGACATTCAACTTTATATACATACAAACCCGACAGACATCCAACTAGACATTAACAAACTAAACGATGACCTGGAAAATACAAAAGACTGGACTAAAAACTAATTCCCTTAAAGTCAATCCATTCAAATCGCAAGCGATCAAAATAGGATCAAAAAATAATCATCCCAAACTAAAAAGTGTTAAGATTCCCCCAATCCTATTCCACACAACACCAATACAAATAAACGAAACTGTAAAAAATCTTGGCCTGATTTTTGACAAGTACCAAGTACTTAAACTGGACGGAGCACACGACGAAAATATGCCGAGTATTTGCACTCTCTTAAACGTTTACGGGATCTCCTTCCACTAAATACGAGAAAGTTACTTGTTCAAAGCTTAATTCTACCCATCTTCGATTATGGTGACGTAATATACAACAACCTAAACACCACACTTAACGCTAAACTTCAGTGGGCTTATAATACATGCATCCGTTTCGTATTAAATATGCCCAGGTATTGCCATATATCACCTTGTCTTGAACAGCTGTCGTGGTTATATTTGGCGAAGAGAAGGAACCTACACTCTGTTTCTTTTGTTCACAGCATTCTCCGTACAGACACACCAAGTTATCTGAGAATGGATCTTAAATACTTGACATCTCCAAACAGTATACCTACAAGGTCAGAAACCTCTTCCCTGCTGAGCTTCCCAATTTACCGCACGACCGGTTACGGTACCTCATTCATACCGGCAATAATACGCTCTTAGAATTCCCTTCCGGCTGCAATTAGAGACATACATAGTAGAAATGTATTTTAAAAATATCTTATAAATGGTACGAAGACTTAATAAATTAGTATTTAATGTTTTTTTAATAGTGACTCTCAGAAATTTACCTTTTTTATAACTATTATTTAAGTTTAATTTTATAATTAATTATATGTAATTAGAAATCTTAATACTCTGTACTTTGTACAATGTATTGGATATAAGATGGTTTGGCATAACAGCAGGCTTCACAGCCTGAGCCACGCCATATAAAACAAGTCAATAAATAAATAAATAAATAAATAAATAAATAAATAAATAAATAAATAAATAAATAAATAAATAAATAAATAAATAAATAAATAAATAAATTCCTTATATTAACACCTAGCTACTTACAATGATCTCCAAAAGGAACTTTCAGGCCATCAACGCAGTAACTAAAACTGAGAGGACTTTTCTTTACTTCTTACCACGTTTATCGTCATACCATTGCATTCTGATTATCTCACAATATGTTCGATGTGTTTAAACAATTGTTCACTATCTTGTAACTTATTTATTATTCTAAACATAATAACATCATCTGCAAAATTCCTCATATCTGATTGCAATTCTTCACTAATATCATCTATATATAGGAAAACATAAAGGTCCAATAATATTCCTTGAGGAAATCCCTCTTTAATGATTGAAGTATCAGACAAAGCCTCGCCTACTCTAATTCTCTGACTTCTGTTATCTAGAAATATAGCCAAGTCAGTCACTCTTTTGTCTAGTCCAATTGCGCTCTTTTCTGCCAGTAGTCTGCCCTTATTTACGCTATCAAATGCCTTATAGTCCATTTGACCTCCAGAATCCAAGATATCTGCCGGAATCCTACAAGCTGAGCTTCAGTGGAATAACCTTTCCTAAACATGAACACCTTTCCATCGAACCGATTATTAATTTTGCAAACATATCTAACATAATCAGAATTTTTGACAAAGGAGTAGTATTACGAATATGTTGCGAACTATTCGCTGGGAAGACTTGGAGGGTAAGGAGAAGAGAGTGTCAACTAAGTGGTGTATTTGAGCTGTGACTAAAATTACTTTAGTAGAGGAATAATTTTCAGATAATCTTATAAATGTAGCTAAGGTGATATGAAATTGGACTTATTGAGGAAAATATTCTTTAAGGACAAGGGAATTGTTCGATTAATTTTCAAGTTATTTGGAAACGTTTTAAATTGGACTAGGCAAACGATTGTTAGGGAATCTGCTATCTGGGTGATAGCCCTAAATGTAGATCATTCATTGATTCATTGGTTGATTGATTGAGGGAAGTATTGGTTGGTCCTCAGCAATCGTTGATAGAAGTTAATCATGTTCATGTAAGAGAGATCATAAATTGGTTTGACAGGTGTTCAAAGGAGAATTCCGGGGCAGGATAGTTCATTAGAAGCACCGTAACAGGGAACTGTTTCTGTTACGTGCCTAAATGGGCGAATTATATGTATGGATTTAGTGGCTCTAGAAATTTGGACGACAATTCGTCCTGCTAGGGAGAAATGAGGATGAAGTAGACATTTTAATGAATAAACTTGTAAAATATAACCCAAAAGATCTTCAGTCTATCGAATATACACTTTCAATATAAAATACTACACTATGACATACCTGCAGAAACACTACACACTATTAAACAATAAATGGCATCTTAATACGTAGATGTTAACGACATAATTATACTTGATTTGTGGATATTAGGTTGCGTAATGTTAATAATCTGCTGACGCGTTTCGATTCTGCAACATGGGTTGTGTTTAGAGCAATAACACATGAAGTATTGGCTTCTGTCACACCATAGTAACCAGACTCAAGATAGATCGCAGACACTTACCTCTTCGCCAGCCAGAGATTCCTGCTGTGGCGGAATTTGGCAAATTCTGTCATTTACAAAGAAAACCATTTTATAGCTAGAATCGTTATTAACGCGGTAGAAATTACTAAACACTGGAATAATTTTAACAACGATGACGGCGTACAGCATGGCTACCCTCCATATTTAACTCGTCAACAACTTTCTCCTTGACTCTGGAGGCCGTGAATGAATTATATTTCTAACACGGTCTCTCTATCTTGAGTCAGGTTACTATGGAGTGACAGTTGCTAATACATTATTTGTTATTGCTCTGAATACCAGGATCGAAATGCGTCACAGATTATTAAGATTACGCGACCTAATATCCCCAAATTATGTATTATTAATGGCATATTTCGTACTTAAATGAACACTATCACATTCTATCAATTCAAACTCTATATTGGAAATATTTATGTTTATTACTGTTTAAAATTTTTGATTACCTTAGTGAAGTCCGGCTTTGTCACCTTCGCAGCATAAATTTTGAGGCGTTTGATAATCAGTTGTTCTTTCATTGGTTCGAATCGAACTGCCTGCCAGTCCGCTGATTCTGCATTATGTCACTCCTCCCTCCCTTGTCAGGTCAATCACACCTTGCACTTGCCCTTCAGGTGCTTTACGCCCGGTGTTCCCTTAGTATTATCATTGTTTTTGCTATTATTATTATTATTGTTCCGGGGATTTTCTGGAACGCAGAGGTGCCGGTAGTGAATAGGTAAACAGAGAAAAGATCAAACTGTAGTTTAAAGCACTCAAATTAGAAACTTTATTTCCTTCCGGTTTTTCCTCTTCCAGATTTTAAACTTGCTACATTACAACAAATCATGATCTCGTTGGGTCAAATAACAAGAAAGAACAAGGTTCAGATACACGAAAAGTTGTATAATTGAGCGTGTACCTCCCAGTTACAATATTGGAAGAGCAAAAGTGCTCCAATCAATTAATACCCAAGGAGAGAGCACTCCAACAATCATTAAAGTCTAGCCTGTCGAAGGCACAATTTCCTAATCTAAATTTCACTTTAAATCAATACAGTTATTACTGTCTTAACAGCTCGACAGTCTGATTTACATTTGAATATGAATAGTTAAAATTTGACAAGCAATAAGTGTCCATTCTACATGGCCTTAGTGATCAAAAGAATTTTTCAAAATATCGGCCGTAAACCAAAATGCTAGGGGACGAACTCTTGCACTCGTTTGAGAATACACTTGAAACACTTAAAACTCTATGTGGGTTTTTGTCCCTAAGTTACAGAGGCTAAGCCTGTACTACAGAGGGTGATTAGATGAAGAAAAATATTAAGTCTCAAAACAAGAGATAAGTTTCAAAGATTCACCCCATACCAAGGAGGGTGGGAATTAAAAGAGGATGAACACTCAAGTTAGAATAAAGTCGTTAGATTTATTTGAGAATGAAGTTGAACTTTACATTAAGAAAGAATTTTGAAATCATCCCCTCAAGTCAGCTTTCTGAAAATATTTCATAATTAAAAGATGTCTGCCATTACCTTGAGCGGTTGGGCCTTCCAACAGGGCGCAAAGTTTGCTCCCTGCCTCCACTACGTACGCACTCTAAACCTCTTGACCGGACAGATGGAAAAGAAAACATTGCCCAAAACTCCCAGGTTTGTATAGTAGAAGGGTAGACGGCTAATTTAATAAATATCCAAAATTTCTGATTGGTTGATAATTCCATGAATAAGGAAGAGATAGCAGTGCTAGTAAACTTAGAACACAGAAACCATCTATTAACATTTCAGTTTTGTAACCTAGAAACTACACATTTCTTTGAAGACTGATTCTCCATTCTACCAACAGACGGTGCACATAAGTCGACAGTAGAGATATCTGAGGAAAAGTTCGAAACTTCTTCAAGTTTCATATTACAGATGGCCTTCTAAATGGCGCTCAGTTTAAGCGTATGAAGTAGGTGTACATCGGGTATAATAATAATAATAATAATAATAATAATAATAATAATAATAATAATAATAATAACATATCGAAGGTCATCGGCCCCTTTTTATTATTATTACGGGCTATCTGTGGAACGCAGAGGTGAAAGAAGGTGCGGGCTTGAATGGGTGTAACTAAACTGTCAAGAATTGAGATAAAGCTTTAACAAAGGTTATATTTCTTTCATTATAAAAAAACTTGACAAATTTCCACGAGGAAAAATAACAATCAGGTAAATGCCAATCTTGAAACCAGATTAGGAAACATCCAAGATTCAGAACCTTAACACTTAGGGCTTTAAGCCCCTATTTTTACAATTTTACAAAAGGAAGAGGTATTATTTAATGAGGGGCAGAAATCACCTAATTCAAGAGCACTTGCTCCCTAAATCACAATATCTAGCCTCCCAGAGGCACACTTTACAGTTACAAAACTTGAAAAAGAGCTAACAGGCTATCCGTTTCTTCCAGCCTCCTCGAGGCAACATCAAAATCTTCACTCTCTGGCCTTCCATGGCCCAACTTACAATTTGAAACAGGGGTGTATCGTACCCAATCTATAGGGCCTTTGCGGAAAAGAACAGGTTAAGTAAATGGCCCGAAACACAGACTGAATGGAGGCGCACTGCGCTCCGAGATAATGAATACCTAAAATCCTACAAGGCTCTAGGCCGATGAAATAGGGGCTATTCCCAAACTACTGAGGTGACTCGTAAAGAAATTACTTTAACACCTTACAGAAGGAAAAACAATTACAAAACGTGGTCACCTCAAACCAAGATGAAGGGGGGCTCGCGAGAGTAAATGACTCTCTATCCCCAATTTAAGTTGAAGCTTTATGAAATTTTTACATTAACCGAAAGAAGATTTACATTTTAGAAAAGCAGGTTACATAGTTAAGATTCGGACCTTCCCCTAAGGTAAAGTTGCGGAGACAACAAGAAAGATATAAATTATGTGGCCATTACCTTATAGCTGTTCTACCTGCCGACGAAAAAGGCCGCCCGCCTCCTGCTTAAACACACACTCAGACAGAAGACGATCAATTGGCGAAGAAACGTGAAAAGCCGCAGTTTATAAACCCGCAGGAAGGGTTCGACATCATTCAAGACTAAACTAGCCACACCCTCACAATTTTATTGGTTGAGTTCAAAAGCAACAAACGAAATCGAGCAAGAAGCCTGTGATAGGTTGAAAATTAATTACAGAAATTAGTGATTGGCTAGATTCAAAACTGATGGAAAGAAAAAGGAAATATTGACAACCCAAAATTAAATGAACATCAATCAGTTACAAAAACCTAGAAATACAAAACTTCTATAAATTGTAAGTTCTTTCACTTTGCACCAGAGGGCATGATCATAAATTTTTGGTAGTGTCATCTGTGGAAAATTGTCTTAACGTCTTGATGTATATCAAACCAAAACAAGGAGAAATTCAGTCAGTTTAGGAACCTGCACAACAAAACAATTACTTAATTTTTCAGTGGTGACATCTTCTGATTAAATTTATAACTCTTTGTGTTATCAGTTTCACTGTGTGACCAATAGAGGCGTTCATTTAGGCGCTAATTTTGAATGCGCTGCGTTTAGATATACCTCTCGGTACAGACCTCCCCCCCCCCGTAATATTCTTCCTTGGGGCACAGAAGAATTCGAGAAAACATTTCCAGTTGAAGAAATAAACATTTTCTAAGTTTTTGAAGTTGATAGGTAGAAACTTGTTTAACTTCAGCTTTAGTGTGTCCTTGTTGTAGAATATTAAATAGATGTTGATAGATTTGACGGCAAGACCTGCCGCCGCTTGCCGATACCCAGTTGAGGTCGCCCGGACCCCTCAAGTACCCTCAGATACACCTCTCCCGCTACTATGAGAGGGGTAGACGTGGTGATGGTCGCAGCAGATTAGAAGTATATTTACAGTCCCCAGGTGAGTTGGCGGTAGGGTCACCGCACTTCAGCCTTTACCGGGAGATGGACTCCGGCGCGCCGTTTATAAGGAGGCTCCGCGGGAGTGGAGTGGGCCCTTACCCCACTTCGATTTTTTCTCACCAGGTGTTGCAGTACGGCGGCGAACGGCTGAGGGGGCACTGAAACATTAAGATCTAGGCGACAGAGAAGTGCTGTTGGAGACTTGAGAGTACGATCTTTGTTGGTGATGCAGAGGGGCGGGCGGCGTGGAAAGTGCTTGTGTGCCAATAATGCGGAGATGCAGGAGGCGGGGTCTTGGTAATGGCCACCAACGAATAAATAGCAGGAAAACCAGAGTGGAAGATCGTACATAATGATCATATACCAAATTTAATAACATAATCGGGGCAGAAGGCCTCGAATAATAATAAAGGATAATATAACCTTCAAACTTCTGTTAATTTAGCGGCTAACGTAAATAGGAAAGTAATTACATAGGTTTCACCTGAGAGAGGTGGACTCTAAAGATCCTCTCTGTTACTGGATTGCTTACTAATAAGGTAACAGGTGTCAAAAAATCCAAAATGACGCACGGCCATGGAATCTGGGGGCATGATTATCACAAATAAATTTAAGTTTACTACGGCTTGATTATGCAATAAAATACCATTTAGTATTTGACTTCACATTAACAAAGTAGGACACTGGATAGAACAAAATACACTGTATAGAATACGTGCCACTTTGCGAGATATCGCAAGACATTGGTTGCCAGCGCACCTAGCGGCATGGCCTTGGAACTGAGTGTCGTGGTATAGTGTAGTACACTATGAATTATGTCAAAAGTGTCGGGTTCCAATTCGTCGTTAATTAAAATGGTGAAACTCCTGTAACCTCATTTCACATCGGATGGTAAAATGATATTCTGTGATATTTGCAGAAAAGAGCTGAGTGAAACTTGTTTTATGTTTTACCATAACGAGTTATTATAAATTTTGCAAAATAAGCATTTTTATTTCAATTGATGCCCATTGAAATAGGTAAAATTGAACCTGCCTACGAATATTTTGTAATCTATCCGAGAGTCAATTCTAGGCAGCTAAAGGAATATTTTAGCAGTTAAAAATCCGAGGTCTGGTAATCACTATTGCATGTTTCTGTGGAGGTTGTAAGTGCAGTGTGTTGTCTGAATATGGCGAGAAACGTGTTGGAACAATCACCAAAACCCAGTCCCCGAATCATAAGAATTAACTGGACGTGATTAAATTCCCCGATCCGACCGGGAATCGAATACGGGACCTTCTGACAAGAAGGCTTCAACGCTGACCATTTAGCCAAAGATTCAGACAAAACGAAATCATTATTGAGTTTCATTATTTATATCAGTTTTAACATGGACCTTTTGTAGTTTCAATCTTGCCGCCTGATGTTTAAGGTTGGGCCGCCAGGTGCGCCACTGTCAACATGTCCCTCAGTTTAGTACGGGAGAATACGGAACTGTCCCGTTACACAGACATATTGAATAAGTGAGACTGCCAGAGTGACGAATGCAAGTGGGGGGATCAGAGCTCATTGCCCATGACCTACACGAAAAAATATACCCCTGCGTCCCTTCCTTACAGCACATGCTAGAAGTGGGATTACTATCTAAAGCCACAAAACCTGGGCAAAGCACCGTGCTCGGAGGGACAAGGGAGATAGTGGAGGAGTCAAATACTGCTGAGCTATTGGGAGAGAAATGAAGTCTTGTCACCCTCCGCCAAGAGATGACGTGGACCCTTCCGTAGCAACCAGCTAATTTAATGTTCGTCTTCAGTTATGCTCCAGCGTACAAAACTCGTTTGGTGCGCACCTAATGTTTTGTGCCATCAGATACAAACCGCTGCTGCGCGAGTCTCAGCTGTATGAAGCGGTTACCTACGTCGAAATGACGTTTTGTGCGTATTTACACTAACTTTTTAATATATCAGAAATTAAAAGAAAGAATTAGTTGATAAGACAAGATAACTTGCATACATGTTTATAAATTATTTTTTATAAATACTAGTTTTAGGTTGCCAAAGTGGACTTTTTCTCCATAAAGTGGAGGGAGGTGACTGGGGCGCCGCCACTGTTCCCGAATTCATGATGAATGAGAGTTAGGCTATGCGACCATAACATTGTAATCGCAGTTTCCTGCTGGTATCCGTGATTTTTTCTGTAACTCGATAGATTTCAGGTGATTTCTTTTTCACCCTAATTCAATTTTCACATTTTAGTCCTAAGATCTTTCTGAGGATTTTCTTTTCTTGTTTTTCGTATTCGAGATTTGCCAACAATTATAATAGTTTCCGATGCATATAGTGCTTCTCTTTTAACTACTATGTAATAATGTAGTCATTTTGCCATTTTTGATATAGTTCTTTTATTGCATTTGTTCAAAGTAGTTTTGTATGCTCTCTGAAGTTTTGCAGTTCTTTTTTTGTTAGCTTGCTTATTTAACTCTGCTGGTTTAATAGATACTTAAATTTATCTATTTGAGCGAAATTTCCATATTTGGTTATTAACGGTTGACTGTTGAAACCTGATCTAGTCCTTTCCACATTCTTTGCACTTTCATAAGAAATTTGGAGTTCTGTTTGTCTACTATTCCATGGAGATTTCCTGCAGGCTCGATTGATTCTTGTCTCTTGTTGGATAGGATAGCAGTGTCATCACCATTTAATGTTAATTATGTTGAATGATGGATTTGCGAGTAGGGTGGAGTGGTACAATTTCGAAATAAACACACGCGGCCGACTGGATCCCTCGCTGCACTCCTTATACCGGCCTTGACAATCGCTTGTGAAGAACAGCATAAAGCTGTAATTGGAAAGATTCACCGTAATACCGCTGAAGCGCTGGCCTCCTAGCCACTGACAGGAAGCTGTATACCACAAATTGTCGCAATTCCAGTTTTATTTATATGGTTCTGCTGTCGTAAATATTGGCAATGTGTTCGCAATGAGGTGCTGGTTGGCTTGATATTGAGAGCTGATAGTTATGCGCTAGTGAGTTTATTTCTTTATTGTGTAGTGTGGTGATTATATTTTTTAAAATTGTGTTTACAAATCTTGGAATTTGTGACATTCTTGTGCACCTTTTCGTACTTCGAGCAGAAATTTTATGCAACAAGAACAAAGTGGCTTCTCGCTGTTACTTCATCCTAAATAAGAATTTTAATTCATGCGTTAATTCGTTTTTTTTAAATGGTGTGGTGATTTGCTTTTCTTTAACTGTGTTTGGTAATATTCAAATATGTATTTCTATGTGCCTTTTTTTGTATTCCGAACAGGAAAAAAGAGCAAAGGGACACTTTCATTTCAATAATTCTCTGTACACCAGCACAAAACAACGGAGTGGCTAAAAGCAGTTAGAGCTCTCATCTTAGTTTTCTGTTTCTATTTCGGATATTTACCTTCTTTCTTTCTTTCTTTCTTTCTTTCTTTCTTTCTTTCTTTCTTTCTTTCTTTCTTTCTTTCTAACTATGTTTACCCCTCCAGGATTGGCATTTCTCGCGGACTCAGTGAGGGATCCCACCTCTACCACCTCAAGGTTGAGTGTCCTGGAGCGTGAGACTATGGGTCAGGGATGGAACTGGGAAGGATGACCAGTACCTCCCCACGCGGCCGCAACTGCTATGCTGAATAGGGGCCTTGTGTTGGGGGTGGGAAGATTGGAAGGCATAGACAAGGAAGAGGGAAGGAAGCGGCCGTGGCCTTAAGTTGGTTACCATCCCGGCATTTGCTTGGAGGTGAAGTGGGAAACTATGGAAAACCACTTCGAGGGTGCCTGAGGTGGGAATTGATCCCTCCTCTACTCAGATGACCTCCCGAGGCTGAGTGGATCCCGTTCCAGCCCTCGTACCACTTTTGAAATTTCGTAGCAGGGCCAGGAATCGAACCCGGGCCTGCGATAGTGGCAGCTATTCACGCTAATCAGGTATTTTTACCCATGAATTTTCTTTCATAGAATAATCCTTTGGGCAATATCGTATTTGTCATATGACAGCAAACAACACATTTTAATTCAAGATAATCTAAACTTTAATATTTAAACATTGACAAGTAAGAATCACTATTGCTATGACGGTAAAGCCAACGTATGAAGTGTTGTCACCTGAGCAATGAACACTTTACAATTTATTTACTCAAAGTACTTCTCTGTCACTGAATTTTTATTTAAAGTTCTTCATCTTTTTTCGCTATTTGTTTTACGTCGCACCGACACAGATAGGTCTTATGACGCCGGTGGAATAGTAAGGGACTAGCAGTGAGAAGGAACCATCTATGGCCTTAATTAAGGCACAGCCTGATGTGAAAATGGGCAACCACGGAAAACCATCTTCAGGGCTGCCGACAGTCGGGTCCGAACCCATTATCTCCCAGATGCAAGCTCACAGCTGCACGCCCGGCGGCCAAATTGTTCCACCCTATTGCATTTCAAGTAAAAATTATCTGAATATAGCACGGCCAACTTGCCCGGTGTTTAATATTCTAGTGAAAGTTATGAATGAAATGTAATCTGAAACTATATATACTGAAATTAGAATTTAAACATGTTTGAGTCAAAATATTTATGTTATGCATGCAGCGAATATGGAAACAGTAAGACTTTTTTGTTTTGTCCAGCCCCCTTCCTGAGATCAGCGCTTGAAGAATTTTAAAACTCTAATTAAACAATGACTCTTAATCTCAATATTAACATCAGAAGACAAAAGTATTGTGGTAAGTTCTCCTATGTATCAAATGGCATGATAATAAAAACGATTACTATTATTCCTCACAATTAAGGAACGTCAGTTGGACTACTCCACCCTACGCAGTTTCATTGCACGACGTTATTTTGGTACATATCAATGAAAGTAGCCTTTAGGATTAATCATTTTAACAGTATTAGTCAATGTAACATACTCCTTTATTGCCTAAATTAAGATACATCGGCAATCAGAGTCAATATCAGAACGTCAGCTGGACTAGTCCATCTCTCCGCAGTTTCATTTTACATCATTTTGGCAAATATCAAAGAAAGTAACGTTCAGGATTAATCATTTTAACAGTATTAATCTACGTAACATTCTCCATAACTCTAAATTAAGATAAATCGGTAATCAAAGTCAATATATTTTCCATAAAGAAGTATGCATTTCTACCGCAAATATTTAGGTCGGCAGCGCCACGTGTCGAGCAGTGTTACTACTCCGATTAGAGTGCGTGGACCGGATTGTCAAGGCCAGTAAGGATCTAGCTAGAGCGACGCATCAAGACGGCCGTGAAGCACAATTCCGTTCAAAATTATACAACCTGCTTTATTTCATTCTTCAATGTTGGTATTGAACCGTATAATATTAAGGAAGGGACAGAACCATTTACGTGTGACCGGCTGTGCGAAGAGGTCTATGCACTGAATGGACATAGCTCCAATAGACTTCTTGATGTTGTTGCTTCAAAGAAAGATTCTCACGCGGCATGTATTATTGATCCTGCAATTCGTTATAAATCGAACGATACATTTCAGTCTGTATTGAGACTGAGAGAACAAGAACATTCATGAAGGGTGCATTCCTTCAGTGAGAGGGAAATATCGTGAACACTGCGGGAGCCTTCACTTCGTCGTTCATAGCCTTCTGTTGGGCGCGCGAGGGCCTATCAATTCGTAACACAAGATTCTGTATTCTACTGCCTTCGTAATATACAGGCCATACAGTAGTGTACCTCGGAAGATGTCGTATCTGTACCCTCTCGTCCAGACACTTGGGGAGATGAAAGTTATTATCTTGGGACACATGAATATTAAATAAACTATTTGTGGCTTGCCCGCAAATTGCCACGCAAATAGAAACAATTAACATTCCATGGTTCCCCATTTCTCTATGTAATGTTTGGGCGCCATGGTTACAGTTTTAAATAAAACTGTAAACCAAAATTTATATTTACTAGCATAGAGACTTATACTTAAATCACAGGGGTAGTATTTTAAATAATTAACCATTAAGTATCGCTTAAGAAAGAAAATTAACGCAATATATAAAATACAAATTAATTTATAATACAAAAAAATGAGATGAATCGGAAAAGTTTCCTTAAAGCGTGGAGGAATTTATAATTTACTGAATTTACTATTGCTTGCTTTATCTAATTGAAGCTCACCAATTGCAGCTTCCGTTGATGTCATCTGGTTTCCGTGGTTACTCGTTCTCTCCTTCTCGATGTAGAATTTGCTCCATGGACATCCTTCCTTCCTTCTCTGATATGGTACGGGCTATATGGACTAGCACTCCCTATTTGCCTAGTCTTTAAATTAGACATTGGCCCTATACTTGTAAAAACTGACCAGCTTTGATCGTAAGAGGAGAAAATTCAGAGATATGAATTTTTCCATGTTAGTAGAAATCTCAATCCAACTGAGCTATACTATTTATACGGTACAGACTTGTACCAAAATTCCGTAGACTTGAACTAAACATAGTTCTTCGTCCACAATATTTACTGAATATCACACAAGCCGTAAGCTTGTTTCGTTTCTCGTAGATCCGATAACATTACCGCACGTAAGTACTGTATCGTAGCGATAACACATTGTACAAAATAACTATGTCGCGGAGCGACCACACACTGTTTCAAAAATCAAATCACGACGTTCAAAGTAGATGTTCACAGTAGAAGTACTAGTGATGGAGTTCACGTAGTTAATTTGAAAGGTTGTAAGGTCGTAAGGTCCCGTTCTCGTGTTAAGAATCAGTATATATCCGGGCTCACCCCCACTCTTGGTAACAGTTCAATCTCAAAACTCATATACAACGAAGTATCTGATTCGATAGATCGAAGCATCAACTCCCCTTCCCTTCTTCCTCGACAAGTCCAGAAGGCGTGGCGATGATATAGCTGACCAGCTTTGCAAGCCTCGCGCACGGGTCGCTGTTTACTAGACTTGGTCATAAGATAAACCCATGACGCACGCAAAATCCCAAGCTTCAAGAATAACCCTCCGTATACACAAACATGAGATGAAATGAAAACAACTATGTCTCAACATACTGACCGTATTTACAACATAATGAATTCTTATCCTACATAATATAATAATTTAAATAATAAAACGATGTTATCATATATACAATATGCTTCCAAAAAGCCTTGATTACAAATGATTGACGTTGAATAAATATGTTATTACAAATAATTGCCGATGGCGGATAAACTTGATATCAAATAATATCGCGTAAAATGATATTATATTAAATTAGTAGGGATGGAGAAGCCTGGACGGTTACAATGTCACGCAAAATGGCGAACAGTGTCCTCCGTCTGACCCGAGTATTGCAAGCATTTCATACGACTGTGTATTGTAGTTAAGAAATAATCTCAAATATTGTATTAATATAACACGTTAGATCATTAATACCTGTATTCGTTTGATATCTCGTAAGTTAGCTCTACCGGTACCAGGAGAAGTAAACTTCAAATATGATCAGAATTGTCATTGCATAACGATTGATGTAGACGTACTCGTCTATGTACCCAACTAGTCATAATAAAGTGTGCATTAATAAAAATATGGACCCTTCGAAGGTACACAGGCAATAACATGGCTGTGCCACTGTACATCTAGATGATCATAAATAGAGTGCAGTTTTCGTGGGTTCCTCTTCCAGGAACTCTCGGCACTATCCTATAAGGAATTAAGTTGCGTTGCTTGTAATACCGAAATATTGTCTACTACAATAGTTTAATAAAAATTGTTTAAACTGTATGTATAACAATGCCAGAATCATATAATAGAAGGTTGGGTTTTATAAATTGCATTTAGTTCTATATTTCGAACTTGATTTCGCCTTTATTGCAAGCTCCCAATATAACCTAAACCAAGAAATAACACAAATGTAGGCTCACTTGTTTATTGCTCATCTATGTTACTTTCAGGATTGTACTCTATCAGCATAAAACGCACTGTCATAAATCTACTTAACAAGAAGAAAGTCAAAAGCAGAACTCACCATGAGCTCGGAATAATGAGTGAAATATACTCCTGTAATCTGCGTACCGTAATAGTTACATTTTCAGTTAGGATTTTTACCTTCCATAAATTTCTCTCCCTCCTTCGAAAGAAATGAGAATATTGGCGTATAGTCACTTGTATAGTCGGACATTTATCGTGACGTGCACAACTTTCTGGCAATGTGGCAATTTATTAAAATTGTTAAAATAATATTTCCAGAAAATATACTATACGGTAACAATTAATTGAGTAAATACCTCAGAAGCGTTGCGTTCCTTGAATTTATATTACTCACCACATGAAAACAAAATACCTAACCTAAACTACGAGTTCTCATTATCTCAGAGATATGTATGTGAATCGCGATGTGATAAATTTAGGGCACGGGCATGCAATATACCGGTCTGTGTTTCAATTGTCCCAGTCATCCATGAATGCTCTCGATTGCTTTGTTTTACATTCACAAGTACAGTTCTTCTTTTTCTTCTTGAGGGTGCGAGTTGGACTCTATGAATTTCTTCCAGTCGCAAGAGCTGCGGTGTAAACACAAGTGTCTTGGATACGGAATTTTATTATATGCCTTTTACTTGAATGTGAGATAGATAATATATGTTAATGGAACCAATTATTATAAAAGTCTCGCACGCCTTGCTTGTATTTACCCGTAGAGGTTGGAATAAATTTTACAGTGGAAACAAAAAGCATATTTTGACAATATGAAGGAGGGAATAGCTCATCTTTTACAACTCCAATTTGGACTCATCAATAAAGTATTTAATATATCGATTAAAGTGGGAATGAGGGTTGACAATAAACAGGAAACACTAGTAGGAAGGGGAATGGATACATCTACAAGGCGTTGCATAAATTGACGACGGGGAAAAACAAATTGTGGACACTGAAATAAAATGTGACTACTTAACCGTGTGGGTGGCCACACACACAGGTTGAGAGGTAACGGTACTTATATTGCGGTGTAAGTGCGTGATAGAAACAAGACGTATTATATTTGAGATACGCCGACGAGTGTATGATCCATAAAAAAATCAAGGATTATGAGGAATCATCTCCGACTTCCTAGTCATCGTCCACTATATCATTTATATGAAGAAATAAGTATTGGATAAGTGACAACACGTTCAATTAAATATAAATGAACATGTCTTCCCAACATTGTCAATATTCATACATACATTATCATTATAGACTGTTATGCCTTTCAGCGTTCAGTCTGCAAACCTCTGTGAATTTACTAAACGTCGCCACAAACCTCGATTTGCAACTAGTGATGTGGCCCCATTTAGTTCTATACCTCTTATCTTTAAATCGTTAGAAACTGAGTCTAACCATCGTCGCCGTGATCTACCTCCATAACAGAGTCCATTATTCTCCTAGGTAACCTATCATCCTCCATTCGCCTCACATGACCCCACCACCGAAGCCGGTTTATGCGTACAGCTTCACCCATCGAGTTCATTCCTAAGTTAGCCTTTATATCCTCATTCCAAGTACCCTCCTGCCATTGTTCCCACCTGTTTGTACCAGCAATCATTCTTGCTACTTTCATGTCTGTTACTTCTAACTTATGAATAAGATATCCTGAGTCCACCCAGCTTTCACTCCCGTAAAGCAAAGTTGGTCTGAAAACAGACCAATGTAAAGATAGTTTCGTCTGGGAGCTGACTTCCTTCTTACAGAATACTGCTGATCGCAACTGCGAGCTCACTGCGTTAGCTTTACTACACCTTGATTCAATCTCACTTACTCTATTACCATCCTGGGAGAACACACAACCTAAATACTTGAAATTATTGACCTGTTCTAGCTTTGTATCACCAATCTGACATTCAATTCTGTTGAATTTCTTACCTACGGACATCAAATTAGTCTTCGAGAGGCTAATTTTCATACCATACTAATTGCACATATTTTCAAGTTCCAAGATATTAGACTGCAGGCTTTCAGCACAGTTTACCTATAAGACCAAGTCGTCAGCATAGGCCAGACTGCTTACTACATTTCCACCTAACTAAATCCCTCCCTGCCATTTTATACCTTTCAGCAGATGATCCATGTAGACTACGAACAGCAAAGGTGAAAGATTACAGCCTTGTCTAATAACCCTTGTAAGTACCCTGAACCAAGAACTCATTACCATCAATTCTCACCGAAGCCCAATTATCAACATAAATGCCTTTGATAGATTTTAATAATCTACATTTAATTCCATAGTCCCCCAGTATGATGAACATCTTTTCTATTGGTACCCTGTCATATGCTTCCTCTAGAACTAGGAAGCATAAACACAACTGCCTATTCCTCTCCTAGCATTTTTCAATTACCTGGCCCATACTGAAAATCTGATCCTGACAGCCTCTCTGTGGTCTGAAACCACACTGGTTTTCATCCAACTTCCTCTCAACGACTGATCGCACCCTCCCTTCCAAGATTCCAGTGAATACTTTGCCTGGTATAGTAATCAATGAGATACCTCGATAGTTGTTGCAATCCTTCCTGTTCCCTTGCTTATAGATAGGTGCAATTACTGCTTTTGTCCAATCTGAAGATACCTTACCAACCCTCCACGCTAATTTTACTACTCTATGAAGCCATTTCATCCCTGCCTTCCAACTATACTTCACCATTTCAGGTCTCATTTCATCTATTCCTGCTGTCTTATGAAAATGTAGTGTATTTACCATCCTTTCCACTTCCTCAAGCATAATTTCATCAACATCATTTTCCTCCTCCCCATGAACTTGGCTGTTTGCAACACCACCATGATGATTTCCTTTTACATTGAGAAGATGTTCAAAATATACCCTCCACCTCTCCAGTGATTCCCTGGTATCTGTTATGAGTTCACCTGAATTACTCAAAACACTGTTCATTTCCTTTTTCCGTCCCTTCCTAAGATTCCTTATTATTTGTCCAGAAAGGTTTCCCTGCTGCTTGACCTAGCCTTTCCAGGTTATTACCAAAATCTTCTCATGACTTCTTTTTTTGGATTCAACTACTATTTGTTTCGCTCTGTTTCTTTCATCTACGTACAAATCCCTGTCTGCCTCGGCCCTTGTTTGGAGCCATTTCTGATAAGCCTTCTTTTCACGTTTACAGGCTGCTCTCACTTCATCATTACACCAAGATGTTTGCCTTTTCTCATCTTTATACACAGTTGTTCCTAGGCATTCCCTTGCTGTTTCTACTACAGCATCCCTGTATGCCACCCATTCACTTTCTATATCCTGAACCTGCTTACTGTATACTGTTCGAAACTTCTCACTAATCATATCCATGTACTTCTACAGAAGTCCAGCAAACGCTTTCCATTCCCATTAGCTTCCATATTTCCCCACATTTACCAATCGTCCTTTCGTATCCTTCAGTTCTATTCCCAACTCTCGCATTGAAATCGCCCATTAGCACTATTCTATCCTTGCTGTTGACCCTGACCACGATGCCACTCAATGCTTCATAAAACTTGTCAACTTCATCCTCATCTGCACCCTCACATGGTGAATACACGGACACAATTCTTGTCCTAATTCCTCCATCTGACAAATCTATCCACATCATTCGCTCGTTTACGTGCCTAACAGAAACTATGTTGCGTGCAATGGTATTCCTGATAAAGAGCCCTACCCCAGACTCTGCTCTTTTCTTTCTAACACCCGAAAAGTACACTTCATAATCTCCTATCTCTTCCTCATTATCTTCCCTTAAACGCATATCCCTTACTCCTAGCACATCCGGGTGCATCCTCTTTGCTGACTCAGCCAGTTCTACCTTCGTTCTTCCATAAGCCCCATTAATATTGATAGCTCCCCATCGAATTCCATTTTGTTTTCCAAGTTGTTTCCAAGCAGTCCCTCGCCTGTCAAATGGGAGTGGGACTCCATTACACCCATAGGTCCCAGGCTTGCTTAAAATGTTCTGAGCTTGGTAAATTCATGAAGCAGGATGCTGCCCTACTTGCACATAGTCCAAGTGAGGATCTCTCCTCTAACGCGTTATGGACCACCGGTGAATTGTGTAGTCCTAGCCGCCTGAGCACAAGGAGGGCCATGACTCGGAATATGTCCGAGATGTCCACACCCATTCCATAGCAACTGGCATCCCGACTCTCAGGACCACTTACTAGGCCACTCAGCCGTCTCCCATGGTTCACGAACTAGGACGTGACTACAGTAACCCACAAACTTGAACCATATTAATTGATTTTAGATATATACTGTGTCTTGTGGCATTTAGTTGAAATCAGTCAATACATTTATAAATGGAAAAGAAACCAGTTTACCTTTTGCGAAAATCAAATGCTCATAAATATCTCTCCCGGCGACGGCAATCCATGAAGGACTGGTAATTTCAGATGACCAGGACATAGCCTGCATGGTTGCTAGAGTTACACTTCCGTCACGTTACTTGATAGTGGGTTTACACGAGCAGTTCGTTGGCCAGTCCTACTGTACGCATAGGTCTGTCTCCTCAGCGTTATTTTGAAATAGGTTTAGAAGGTAAAGATTATTACAAGATATCGAGTGAAGTTAAACTTATTCGTGACGCCTGCCGAATAGTTACAACACTGTATGATAAATGATCTCGAACAACGAAAACATTGTAAAAGTCACGTGTGGGTGAGAAAGTGGATGATGGCCAACTTTTAATTGAACTTCCACTAAAAGAACAAATGTCAATTTTTATTTACTTATTTATTTGAACATATGAAACCGATGATCTGAAAGCAGAATTCCACAATGAGTGATACTTTACCGCCAAAACTGAAGCTGCAAATCACGGTGACATATTTAGCATCTGGTTGTATCTTTACAGTATTTGTATCGAGTTACAAAATGCACAATTCGAGCATCTGTGTTCTTATATAAACTGTAGTTCACGTCGCACAAACAAGGATATTGTTCGTATGCTTGAAGGAACTATTTCGTTTTTCTGAATTTCACTTTGCATTCATTATTAATTACATTCTGTATATTGTTTCAAAGCTTTCAAAGTGACATCTGCTGCATCACACGCCCTGACATAGTGAGAATTATTACTCCTTACTTCGGAACATAATCTATTTTTGAACGTTTTAATAAACTTAAATTCACAACGAATAATAAGGCAGATACCACACTTCCCCACAGTAGCATCGGTGTCGGAAACGTTTGGAGCAGACACGATGTTTATGAAACATATTACATTTACAAGTGCCCAGCTATGAGCGTCCGTGTGTAAGTGTGTGGAGCCTCGCTTACGATCCCTTTTTTCAGTATTGAATAAACCTCATGTTTTAGCGGTGGTTATTGTCAGAGGACTTTTAAATTCACACAGTGAGTAGATGACGGTGTAAGCAATACCTCGGTATCAAAAAAAGCAAATTCAACATTTTTATCCCCTGATTATTTTTTTGCAATTGCAATTATTTCGTGAACTGTTGACCGAGAAGTGGTCCCTTTTCTTATGCAAGCACACATTAATTAAATTCTGATCCCTCAACACAATACTTGACACAAAAGCAACTTAAACGTATTTTAATCCCTTTTTCACACGTTGCCAAGGAATCTCCTGTCGCACGAAAAGTCATCACTGGTGCAAGGATAGCTGCAAGGCCGCCTCATTTTCACATCCTTGCATGCATGGATTGAACTTGCGCGAGGTAAGGTTTTTCTTTCTAGTTGCTTTACGTCGCACCGACACAGATAGGTCTTTTGGCGACCATGGGACAGGGAATTGTTAGGAGTGGGAAGGAAGCGGCCGTGGCCTTAATTAAGATACAGCCCCAGCAGTTGCCTAGTGTGAAAATGGGAAACCACGGAAAACCATTTGCAGGGCTGCCGACAGTGGGTTTCGAACCTACTATCTCCCGAATACTGGACACTGGCCGCACTTAAGCGACTGCAGCTATCAAGCTCGGTGAGATAAGCTTTATACATTCAAGCCTTTCTTTACTGGTGCTAGTCAGTCTATGCACGTGTAAACGCGGATCAGGAATTGAATGAAGCCCCCATCTAGCGGCGAGGGTAGGACGTGTGCCGGCACTGGGGCCATGATAAGTGAACGACAGATTATATGAAATTATATTTGAGAGTGTCGCTGGAATGAAAAATGACAGGGTAATCCGAAGTGCCCGGAGATAATCTTGTGCTGCCCCTGCTTTGTCCAGCACAAATCTCACATGGAGTGACCGGGATTCGAACCACGGTATCCAGCGGTGAGAGGCCCGAGTCACGGAGGCTTGCCCCATTAAGATATATTTACGTCAATAATATTTTCTCTCTCCGCTATTCTTGTAAATGTCTGAAAATTGACGGCGAATATTTGTGCCATACTGTTCATTATCAATCATTTGGAATTTCCGTCCATAACGCAAACGTACCGTAAACATAAAATTACCGTTAACTTGGATGATTACGCCATTTGTTATCTGACGGAATCATTCGCAATGAGCGGACTTAAACTCAACTGCGAGTCCGTAAAATTAAGGAATTATGAACTCCAAGCTCTTGCGGTTAATTTTACGTTAAATTTAAATAAACAACCAATCAGAGCAGTCGTAAGCATTGTATCTTGTGCGCGATATAATGACTTATTTCGACGAAACACTTCTAATTCTTTTTCAAAACAGTCCTTGTTTTTATGTACAATAAAAAGAAAAATAATTACAAAGAGATGTATCGAAAGGGAATACATGTAAATAAATACCCCCAAGCAATGAAATCTGACGGTATGTTGCGGGAGACAAGCTCGCAGAGCTGGCGACCGGGCGAGTGACTACTCCCGTCAAAGATAAAACTATGTCCGGTATATTTCTTAGCATTATGACAGACTACTAGGTAGTTTTCGAAAAACGATATCATTCAAAACATTGCAACGGAGTGTGATAGCTAGGCGTGTAGTTGTCTACAAACTAGACCTTACACTTGTATTTATTATTAAAAAAAGGGACAAAAATCGTAAGATAGTGACAAACAGTTCAGGTTTCATCCGCATGTAGAAAACGAACTGATGAGGCTAAATTTAGCAACAGATTAACGACATCGCCCTTAGAAAACTTTCTTTCATTAATGGAACAAATATTCTGCGCCCTTGTTTACTTCGCCTTTTACGGTGCACAGCTCCTAAGAGCAAAGCAAGAAATGTTTGAACTAACATGAATTCTGCTACCACATTGGTTGATTCAGCTATTAAAATATACAATTGAGATATAGGGTGAAACATGGCAGAGTTTTGATTGGCTGCTGTGTACTCTTACGGCCCATTGTGGATACCATAAATTTTACGATAAATTTCTGTTTACGTTACGTCGTAAAGTTTACAGTTACGTTTGCATTGTGAATGGAGCTTAAAGCCTCTTCTCCTGCCGTTCCCCTCTACTGCTGTTATGACCTGTCAACAGCATAGGCAGCTAGTTCTACAACAGGCTACTCGTAGAAATAGGGGATGATCTTTCGGTACAGAAATCTCTTTTGCGAGAGCGTCAAATACCACGAGAGAGTGTCTGCATAAGAGAAATAATTTTTTGATATACACATGGACTTCTTCCCTCGTACATAAGCTGGTTTCAAGTCACGAATCACGGAGTAACAAGAAAGTAGAAATCGTTGCCGTGGAAGATGAGATGGGAGGATGTGTATGAGCGGGTGGAAAGTCAGAGCGAGCACGTGACGAGACTGTGAATGGCGCAGGAGACGTAGAGTTTATTGCTTAATCTGCATCTACAAGGGCCAGCCTGTTTCTTAGTCTGTATTGCCTCCAGGCTCTGT